>NW_007248243.1:178861-301539 GCF_000164805.1 Carlito syrichta
ATATGCATCTGTGTGTGTGTGTGTGTGTGTTGATTTTGTATCCTAAGACTTTACTGAAGTCATTTTTTAGCGTGAGGAGGTTTTTGACAGACTCTCTAGGATTTTCTAGATATAGTATCATATCATCTGCAAAAGAGGGTAGATTTAATTTCTTTTTCTATTTGCATACCCCTAATTTCTTTCTCCTTCCTGATTGCTCTGGCTAGGACTTCCAGTACTATGTTAAATAGGAAGGGTGAGAGTGGGCATCTTTGTCTTGTCATAGTTCTTAGAGGCAATGCTTTCAGCCACTGTCTGTTAGGCAAGATGTTGGCTGCAGGTTTTTCATAGATGGCTCTTATTAATATTATTTATTTTTTTGAGTTGGAGTCTCACTCTGTTGCTCAGACTGGAGTGGAGTGGCTGCTCCCAGTCACTGCAGCCTTGACCTGCTGGGCTCCAGTGATCCTTCCACCTCAGCATTCCAAGTAGCTGGAACTACAGGCACGCGCTACCACACCCGGCTAATATTTTTGATTTATTATAGAGATGAGGTCTTGTCAAGTTGCCCGGGCAGATCTTGAACCCGCAGACTCAGGCAATTCACTCACCTCGGCCTCCCAAAGCACGGGATTACAGGCTGAGCCACTGAGCCCGGCCGGCTCTTGTTATTTTGATGAATGTTCCTTGATGCCTAGGTGTTCAAGGGCTTTTATTAAGAAGAAATGTTGTATTTTATTGAATGCATTTTCAGTGTCTAATGAGATAACCATGGGGGTTCTTGGTTTTACACCCGTTTGTGTGATGGGTTACGTTTATTGATTCACATATGTTGTTCCAGCCTTGCTTCCCAGGAATGAAGCCCACCTGATCATGATGGATGATCTTTGGAATGTGCTGTTGAATGCAATTTGCTAGAATCTTGTTTAAAATTTTTGCATCTATATTCATCAGATAAAGTGGCCTGTAGTTTTCTTTCCTTGTTGGATCTTTGGCATTTTGGGGTATCAGGATGACATTGGCCTCACAGAATAGCTAGGGAGAATTCCTTCCTTCTCAATTGCCTGGAATACTTTCAATAGGATTGGTACTGATCCTATTCTTCCTTGCACATCTTGTAGAATCCAGCTGATAAGCCATCTGGCCCAGGGTTCTTTTTTTTTTTATTGAGTTGATTTCTTGGCTTGGTATTGGTCTGTTTAGAATTTCAATTTCTTCCTGTTTTGGAAAGTTATATGATGCCAGGATTTTCTCCATTTCCTTGAGATATTTTGGCTTACTCACATACAGGTGTTTGTAGTAATCTCTGACAATCTTTTGAATTTCTTCAGGGTCAGTTGTAACATCACCCTTTACATTTCTAATTGTGTTTATTTGAATTTTTTTTCTCTCTCTCTTTCTCTTTTTGTTAATCTGACCAGGAGTCTGTCAATCTTATTTATCTTTTCAAAGGACCAGCTTTTCACTTCATTAATCCTTTGTATGATTTTTTTTTGGTCTCTATCTCATTCACTTGTGACTTTATTTGAATAATTTCCATTTTTCTACTAATTATAGGATTGGATCTCTCTTTTCTTCCCAGCTCACTTAGGTGTGACATTAGACTGTTTACTTGAGATCCCTCTATTCTCTTGATATGTGCATGCAATGCCAAAAATTTCCTTCCCAGTAGTGATTTCATGGTATCCTAGATATTTTAGCGTGGTGTGCATTTGCCTTCATTTGTTTATAAGAATATTTTTATTTCTGCTTTGATTTCTGTGTGAACCCAAAAGTCATTCCAAAACATGTTGCTTAAGTTCCACATATCTGGGGGATTCCTGGTGGTGATGATATATATTTTTTTGTTTTTGTTTTTGAGTTGGGGTCTCACTCTGTCGCCCAGACTGGAGTGCAGTGGCTGCTCCCGGCCACCTCAGCCTCGACCTGCTGGGCTCCGGCGATCCTTCCGCCTCAGCCTTCCGAGTAGCCGGAATTACAGGTGCATGCTACCATGCTTGGCTAATTTTTTGATTTATTGTAGAGATGAGGTCTCGCCTGCCCAGGCAGGTCTCGAACCCGCGGGCTCAGGCAATCTACTCACCTCAGCCTCCCAAAGGCGCGGGATGACAGGCTGAGGCACCGAGCCCGGCTGATATTTATTTTTATTTCACTGTGATCTGAGATAATATTTTGATCTTCTGAAATTTGTTCACACTGGATTTATGTCTGAGTATCTGGTTGATCTTGGAGTATATTCCATGTGCTGATAAGAAGAATGTATAGATGTGGTTGCTGGGTGAAGTGTTCTGTAGATGTCTGTTAGATCCAGTTGGTCGAGTGCCGAGATAATGTTTCTGATTTCCTTGTTAGTTGTTTTTTCTGTTGTTGTTCTCAAAGAGCTGTTTTAGGCCGTTAGTAGAGTATTAAAGCCCCAGGGCATGCTCTGGGGCTGAAATCTCCCCTCTACCACCTGCTTCCCTAGAAAGATTTTCCTGGATGTAACTCTGAACGAAAAAATTCATGTTTAAGTGGGTTTGCACAGTTCAGTCCCATGTTGTTCAGGGTCAACCGTGTGTGTGTGTGTGTGTGTGTGTGTGTGTGTGTGTGTGTGTGTGTGTGTAGACTTGCCCTTCTTATTGAGCTCCTTAGAAGATTTCTCCCAGTGTCAGAAGTTTTCCTGTGACTTGTTCCCAAAAAATTGATTCGTATTGAATGAGACTTGATTTTCCATGCTCCAGGGTAGAGCCCATTTCATTAATTCATTTCAGATTAGAAGTTACTTTTGAGTTTCATCAATATCCCCAGGGTTCAAGTCTATCACCAAATCCCCTCACTAGTAAACAAGGGAAGCTGTAGGCCTGTAGAAACTGCTGGTGAAATGCCATTGAGGAAAGACATTGCTTCTCTCTGAGTTCTTTATTCCTATTGTATAGACTCCCAAGAGCAAGGTTGCTGAGGCCACCAAAGTGGCTATTGACGTAGGTTTCCGTCACATCGATGCAGCGTACTTCTATCAAAACGAGGAGGAGGTCGGACAGGCCATTCGCGAGAAGATCGCCGACGGCACCGTGAAGAGAGAGGACATCTTCTACACCACCAAGGTGAAGGGCCCGTGTGTGGAGTCGCCAGACGCCACTGCTGTTCAGATATTTCACTGTGAAAGAAAATAACTGATATGTTTGAATAATTTATGTATTTCATAATATTGTGGAGACACATTATAGAAACATGGAAACAGAAAAGTCTTCCTTTGCTCTGAAGTGTGGGACACAGTTCTTCAAGGTCTGTGAGCATCGGACCTTATAAATGAAATGAGTATATGAACATCTATTTTCTTCAACTCTTGTGTGGGTTAACCAAACCACTATGGGTCTTCTCCTTTAATTCTTCAGTAGATTCTCTCGGGATATATCAAGTGAGGCTGAGATATTCAGATAAGATCATACTTTTTTTTTTCAAATCAGTATTGAGTTTTAAAAATGTTCCTCCATGGAAAATCCTGCTTCTAAATTATACAGAGCAGAGGCTCCTGTAGATGCAACCTATGTATGTTTTCTCGATAACAACCACCTTTTTTGAGAATGTGGTTCTCCCAGTAGAATCGTTTTTAGGAAGTTATTACACAGGATAAGAGATTCTATCCCCCCATTCTGCCACTTTTGATTCCTTTCAGAAGATGACTCCTTTAACCCTGAACACATTGAGCGTGTTTTTCCTGCTATGTCTGAGTTTTAGTCACAATTTTCTTACATTGCCATCACTCAACTAAATCTCAGTATCCCTTCAAGGACCCAATTTATGCTGAGTAACAAATATTTAACCCCAACTCTTTTGATCTTAGACCACCACAGTGCTTTGTTACTCACATCTCTATCAAGCTTTAATGTTTAACTTTGGTTCCCAAACATGACAAATCATAAGACACTTTTGATTTCTTTCTTTCTTTCTTTTTTTTTTTTTTGAGTTGGAGTCGCATTTTGTCGCCCAGACTGGAGTGCAGTGGCCGCTTCCGGCCACTGCAACCTCGACCTGCCGGGCTCCGGCGATCCTTCCGCCTCAGCCTTCCGAGTAGCCGGAATTACAGGCATGCGCTACCACGCCCGGCTGATTTTTTGATTTATTGTAGAGATGAGGTCTCGCCGCCCAGGCGGGTCTCGAACCCACGGGTTCAGGCAATTTCTTTTGCTCACTGCAGCTCTGGATTACCTTCCTCCGACCAGAATTGGTTCGACCAGCCCTGGAAAGGTCACTGAAGAAACTTGGATTGGACTATGTTGATCTCTTTCTTATCCACAATCCACTGGCTTTGAAGGTGAGACTTTCATTCCTTGTTGTGCCCAAGACAATTTGCTGTTATTAGTATCACACACAGGCACATTCAGATGAATAATCACAGCGTCCTGACTGTTTCAACAAGATTTTCTGGGCTCTTGCTGAGAGAGGTAGTCTCGAGTGAGGCACATAGAAATTTCTGTCATTTCTTGAGCCTCCATGAGATTCTCTTTTATTCCTCATCCCCCAGCTTTAAAAAAGATTCAGGTTTAGTGATCTCACTACCTTTCCTCAGAGAGCCGAGGGCACTGTTTTACATGTCTTAGTGATGGTGCTGTTGTCTCTGGGCCTTTGGTGGTTAGGGTCCTCAAGAAGGTTGGCTCACTACCATCTGCAGAGATACAATGGGAAATCCCCACCTCTTTAGAAGGAGGGTCTCCCCCGTGTGCACCTCTCAGGCCAAAGAAGAGAGAGGTACCTGGGGCATTTCCTATTGCACAGCAGGACTGTCATGGGCTTTGCTGATCCAACCTCTCATCACAGTGAACATCCTCTGAGCATGTCTGACATCCTCTCTATCTGAGTTGGGTTATCATCAACTAGAGCTGAACACATTGGCTAATAGTTGCAAGCGCTATTCTCTAAACCAGCCTGTCCTAAAATGAAATAAATTCTAACCATAAGAGACTCATTCTTAGGAAAGTTTAGGGGAGTGGAAGAAGGAGAGTGGAGTTTATTTGGGAACGGATATTTTGATGCAATCTCTCAGATGACTCTGGTCTTCCCTTTACTCCATGTCTTTTCTTGTTCTCTCTCTTTCTCTCTCTCTCACACACACATAAGTATACACACAGGCACACTCATTAATAGTCAGCCTCCTGAAGGCAGGATGGCCCAGATCCTTGGGCACCAGAAGGTGATTTTTTTTCTTTTTTAGAAAACCTTGTTCCTTTTATCCTCTATTCTCTCTGTATTCCAGCCTGGAGACGAGCTGCTACCAAAGGATGCCAACGGAAAATACATCTTTGATAACGTGGACCTTCGTGACACCTGGGCGGTATGTTCGGTTCAGACACTGGGAGGGGGGCGCTGTATGGCCGGTGGGAGTCACGGGTTGGAGAATCACCAGGGGATGGGAATTCGCTCCAGCCCTTGTCTGACCTCAGTCATGTCCTGGAACTTCTCTGTTGAACGCCGAGCTGAACCGCATGACCTCGAGGTCTGTTTGTATTTTGGTTTCTATGGCTCTAAGCAGGCACTCCTTTGTCCATCAGATCAGGCTGAGGATGTGAGGCCTATGAGAGGGAGAAACAAGTGCAAAGGAAGTAACACTTTATCTCCAGATAGACAAACTCACGACTGGGCGAGAGAAACGCTGGGGCTGACTCAGTAGAAGGCTGAACTGCACGGGAGAGCGAATCTGCCCTTGGAAAGCTCCTCCCATGTACATTTTTTGCCATTCTGGGAAAGAGGTGGCATGCATTCTGACAGTGACTCTACTCCGGGGGTTGTGTCACTTGTTAATTGGCTCAGCCTGTAATCCCATGCTTTGGGAGGCTAAGGTGAGTGGATTGCCTGAGCCCACGGGTTCGAGACTGGCCCGGGCAACTTGGCAAGACCTCATCTCTACAATTATCCAAAAAATTAGCCGGGAGTGGTAGCGCACGCCTGTAGTTCCAGATACTGGAAGGCTGAGGTGGAAGGATCACGGGACCCCAACAAGTCATGGCTGCGGTGGCTGGAAGCGGCCACTGCACTCCAGTATGGGTGATAGAGTGAGACTCCAACTCAAAAAAAAAAAAAAAAAAAAAAAAATCTGTGGATGCCTAACAGCAAAATAGGCACCACTGAAAGGGTGAGGGAGGTTAAGGGAAATTTCAGAGCACCTTGACGACGTCCATTTGTTGTCCTGAGTGTGCATGTGACAGAGTCAAGGGGATTAACATATGGATGCCTAGGAAGGAAGTGCATCAGGGAATGTTTTCAAGGGATAAAACTGTTTGATGCAGACTAACTGTTATGTGTGCTAAAACAGATTTCCAATTCATACAAGTCCAAGGATACATGAAAGGACAAACCATACTAAATGTCCTCCATACTTCTCCTTCCTCCCCAGGCCCTGGAGAAGTGCAAAGATGCAGGTCTAACCAGGTCCATCGGGGTGTCCAACTTCAACCACAAGCAGCTGGAACTGATCCTGAACAAGCCGGGGCTCAAGTACAAGCCCGTCTGCAACCAGGCGAGCCCTGAGTCCACAGGGGCCTTCTCTCACTTTCTGCTCCTCACACCCTCCTTCTTAACTGTGTCTCCCAGTTTCTGCTTAGATCAGAGTTCCTTTCACCAAGACAGGAATTACCAGGGAAGGAGCCGGCTGAGCAGAGTGGGAAGAGCAGGATCTCCTTCTTCAGAGGGCAGAGGGGGTGTGAGGTTCCTTGGGACAGCCAAGGGGAGAGGCTGAGTTGGGGGTGGCAGCCTTGGTGTGGAGCTCAGGAGGTGGTCCAGGCCAGAGAGGCAGGTTTTGGCAGTCATTCCTCTCTGGATGGCAACTAACCTCACAGGAATGGATGGCTTTCCCAGGGGAGTGCATAGAATGAAAGGAAGAGGCAGGAAGTCCACACGGAAGGGTCCGGCACAGAGGCCCTGGCACGGAGACGGAGCAGGAGTTTCCAGACAGGCGGGGAGACCGTGAGGAGGGTGTGGTGTCAGGAGGCAGAAGAAAGGGAGTTGGAAAGCCCTGAGTGGGACGGAGGGCGGGTCCTGCGGAGGGGCGGCTGTCCAGGAGGGAGGGAAAGGGTGTTGGGTTAGTGGAGGGAAGTCATGGGAATCCAAGCAGGGCAGTTTCAGAGTGGGGAGAATTGAAGCCAGACCGGAGGAAGGGCGAGGGGAGACATCACCATTAAATCAAGAGAGTTTTAAGGAAGCACTTAATTGCCAAATATCAAACAGTATTTATGACAGTGCTAAGTTACAACCTTTTGAAGTACATTTTGATAATTTTACAAAAAGCTATTCATGTATTAGTGTCCTTTTTCTTAGTTATTTCTAGGGATCTAGTTGTAGAAAATCAGAATGTGTTAAAAAATGAGATATCCATACATATGAATATTTTAATTACTTTTGTTCCTAACATTTAGTAATTAGAATTTTAAATATCTGATGATAGGGATAGGATTAAATTTATGAGACTTGTTGGAGATGTATACTAGGGTATTATGAAAACTCAGCAAAAAGGAAAAGCTTATGCTATATTACATAAAAAAATCAGCCAATGAATGCTGCTCTGTCAGTTAGAATGCTTTCAAGCTAAGAAACAGTAAACTCAAAACTGGTTTAGGTCTTAAAGAAGTTGACTTACTGACAAGGTTTCGCATTTGGTTGCTCCAGGAGTTTTAAGAACTATTTTGAAATGAATGTATTTTGTCTGTGCTCTGTCTTTCATAGTTGCAGGATGGCTTCCCACACGCCATTGGTCTATAAGTTTCCTTGTTCATGTTTGGCAGGAAAGAGAGGGTTTTCTTTTTCTTTCTTTCTTTTTTTTTTTGAGTTGGAGTCTCATCTGTTGCCCAAACTGGAGAGCAGTGGCATGCTCCCGGCCACCGCAACCTCGACCTGCTGGGCTCCAGCGATCCTTCTGCTTTAGCCGTCCAAGAAGCCAGAACTACAGGCGCGCTCTATCATGCTCGGCTACTTTTTGATTTGTTGTAGAGATGAGGTCTCGCCAAGTTGCTGGGGCTGGTCTCAAACCTGCGGGCTCAGGCAATCCACTCACCTCAGCCTCCCAAAGTGCTGAGATTACAGGCTGGGTCACCGAGCCTGACCAAGAGAGGGTTTTCTGGGGCTGAATCTAAAAGTGGTGGAAAAATTTTTACAAATGTTTTCTAGCAATTTTTTTTTCATCTATCATTGGCTTGAATAGCATAATGTGCCGTGTGTTAACAAGTCTGTTAACCAATCAGGACAAGGAATGGAAAATCATGACGTTGTGAATCAGTTTTCTCTGGGACACAGAGGCTGAATATAGAGGAAGCGAGAAATAATTAGACCAAAATCCGGGTTCTTACAAGGAATAATGTTAATCAATACTATTCACTATGCATGCTATATTTACATTTATATAAAATCTTTTAAAATGACTAAAATTAAGCACAGCAAAATGGTTACAGTTGCTGTCTGGTTCTGGTGGGATTTTATATGACTTAATGGTGCTTTTCCTATATTTAGCATGAAAATCTGTCTTTTATAACTTTGAAAACTGTTTACTATTGTAAAATTTCAATATGTAAAAAGGTACAGAGGGTATGAGGAGACTTCAAAGAGCTCATTACAAATACAATTAAAAGATAAAAACAAAAATATAAAGTTTGTTTCTCAACATAATCTCCAACAAATTTAATACACTTTTGTGAGTGATGATACTAGCTATTTAATCTGTCTCTAGAGAACTTTTAGCATTATTAACTGTAGAAAAACGAGTGCCTTTTAAATATTTTTTTAAAATTAGGAAACATAAAAAACCAGAAGGAATCAAATCAGGACTGTAAGGTGGATGCCTACTGATTTCTCATCAAAACCCTTGCAAAATTGCCCTTGCTTGATGACAGTAATGAGCAGGAGTGTTTGTTTGTGTGGTTTTTATTTTTAAACCAAAGTGTTGGTTGACTTTCTTGATATACTCTTATAAGAAGCAGATGTTATTATTCTTTGGCCCTTCAAAAACTCAACCGGCAAAATCCCTGGGGCATTCCAAAAAACTGTTACTATGACTTTTTCTCTTAAGTGATCTGCGTTGGTTTTGACTGGGACACTTCTGCATCTTATATCTCGGTAGCATTGCTTTGATTGTGCTTTGTCTTCAGGATTGTACTAGTAGAGCTATGCTTCATCTCCCATTACAATTCTTTGAAGAAATGCTTCAGGATCTTAATCCCACCCATTTAACATCTTCATTGAAAGCTCTGCTATTGTCTGCAGCTGATCTGGGCACAATGGTTTTGGCACCCATTGAATGGAAAGTTTGTTTAATTTTTCAGTCACAACAGCATAGGTTAAGCCAATCAGGGTGTCTATGGTGTTGGCTATTGTTTCGTCTGTTAAATGTTGGTCCTCCCTAATTAGTGTACACATAAGATAAACTTCTTCCTTGAAAATTGATGTAAATGGTTTGCCACTGTGGGCTCTATCTTCAATATCATCTTATTTCTTTGCTTTAATTTTAGTGGAATTTTTGTTGCTCTGACAGGGGCTCTTTTCAAACTGATGTCTTATCCTTCTTAGTGCTTCAAGCTAGATCCTGTTCAGATATATTATTTTGACAAGTTATTATGAGTTCATTTTGGTGCAAAAAACTTTTGAAATCCATGCATAGTTTTTCATAATATGCATGTCAATGAACTTTTGAAGACCCTTTGTAGTAGAATCACCTTCTTCTTATGTACCCATCCCTACTTAAGCAATAATTATATCATAACCCAAATTGTTACATGTGTACTCTTATTTCTGGATTATTTTGAAATAGTCATTATATCATTTCATCTGTAAATTTCTTTTTTTTTTTGAGTTGGAGTCTTACTCCATTCCCTAGGCTGGAGTGCAGTGACATGCTCATGGCCACCCCAGCGTCTACCCGCTGGACTCCGGTGATCCTTCAGCCTCAGCTTTCCAAGTAGCTGGACTAAGGCATGTGCTACCACACCCGGCTAATTTTTTGATTTATTGTAGAGGCGAGGTCTCACCAAGTTGCCTAGACTGGTCTTGAACCCATAGGCTCAGGCAATCCACCTGCCTCGGCCTCCCAAAGGGCTAGGATTACAGGCTGAGCCACTGAGTCTGACCTATGAAAATATTTTATAATATTCATATTTTATAAAATATTTTTATAATAAACTTTGCTAGGATACCATTATACCACTTCCAACTTCTTGATATGAATAAATATTGCATTTGTTAAAATATGATTGTATCATATTTTTATAGCTGATTCATTCAAATTGAGGTGAAAATAAGGTGTATGAATTGCAATTGGTATTGATACGTCACAGAAATCTCTCTTTTAATCATAGGTTTGCTCTCTTTCTCACTTTCTTCTCTGCTTCTCTTCCTCTTCTCCCCCTGTCTTCTTCTTTCCTTCCTACTCCCCCACCTTTCTGTATTGCTCTTGCTTCATTCTAGCTTTTTATCTCCCTCAATTTACTCATGAAAGAATTTAAGCCACTTGTCTCATACAGTTTTACTCATCAGGTTTTGCTGGTTGATTCTTGGGGTACAGCCTCACATATTCCTTTTGTACTTACTGTAAATTGAAGAGTAAGGCTAAAAATTGATCACCTTTGTTGAATGTTATGTGAATTCATGAGTTTTAACAAATATGTCATTTTTCCATCCAGTGTAGTTACTCTTCTCTTTGAAGTTCAAGTTGCTTCCATTTTGGCCAGCAGGAATCACCTCAAGTAAGCTCCTAGGATATTTGACATGTTCATTGTCTTTATCCTTTTTGCTTTCTAGAGTGTAAACTTCTAGGCTCATTTTGTAGCTTTCTCACTGAGAAATAAAATCAGCCCTTTTTCTAAGGAATCTTGATTTTTCTCAATAGTAAATGGCACTCAGAGACTCCAATTTGAGCACAAGATATTTTAACCATTTTAGAACACTAATAAAAAAGAAGAAAGTTATTGTATTAGTATGGCAACTGATGGGATTTGGAGGTATTTCAGAAGGTGCAGGAGAAAAATAACCAGTCTGAAAAATATAGTAATTTGCATGTCATTTTTGGTTCATGTATTCTGACATCTTTTGGTCTTGGAAAATTACAGGTGGAATGTCACCCCTACCTCAATCAGAGCAAACTCCTGGCATTTTGCAAGTCCAAGGACATTGTTCTAGTTGCCTACAGCGCCCTGGCATCCAGTAGAGACCCAAAATGGTAATAAGAACATAAAGAGTTAACTTACACCAGCAGCTCTATTAAGGATGAAACACTCTTTGTAAAACTATGTCTTGGTATGTTATTATGAAAAAGTTCAAACATAAATAAGTGCACACTCATTCCCATGTAACACCGTCAAGCTGCAATGTCATCAATATTCTTTTCCTCTTGTTTCATCTATACATCTGCCTGCTTTCAACCTCATCAAGAATATAATTTTTAAAGTATTTTTAAGAAAAAATTTGCATAGGCTGTAAGGTATATATTTTAGCTGTACAGTTTTGACAGATAGATGTACTGTCTCTGACACACATCCCTAACATGTCATAGAAAGTTTCTGTCTCCTCCAAAAGTTCTTTTGTGTTCCCTCTGAATTTTTTCTTTACTTCTAGGCAATTACTTTTCTTATTTCAAAAAAAAAAAACTTAGATTAGTTCATCTGCTTCAGTTCTTCATATTTAAAAAATCATATATATTCTTTTGTATCAAACTTCATTTGCTCAGCGTGTCTGTGAGATTTATTCACAGAGCTGTGTCTTTTCTTTCTATTTTATTCTGTCACAAGTTGCTGATCCACTCACCTATTCATGGACACTTTTGTTTTTTCCAATTTGCTGCAATTATGAATAAATCTCTATGAATATGTTTGAGTTTTTTTGGGGAAATATACTATGTTTGTTTTTTCTTTGCTCCATTTGGGAAAAGGGGGCATCACACTCTGGATTTCCTGTGTGTGGCCCTTCATATCTGTGTCTGTTTTTTTTTCCTCAGGACAGACCCAAATAGCCCATATCTCTTGGAGGAACCAGTCTTGAAAGCCATCGCCAAGAAACACGGTCGAAGCCCAGGGCAGGTGGCTCTGCGCTTTCAGCTGCAGCGGGGCGTAGCGGTCCTGGCCAAGAGCTTCACTGAGAAGAGAATCAAAGAGAACTTCCAGGTACAGATTGGCCAACGTCTCTCCAGAGTGGCAGTTTCTCTTGCGTGGGAGTAGGCACCATGTCTCTCACACCTTCCCATGCTTCTCTCCCCTGTGTGCTAAGAGAGAAGCCGCTTGGGAGTGCGGGGAGAGGTAGCACTGACCTCAAAGTCCTCAGGTTTATCACCTCTAGGCCTGGCTTTGCCACTTACTAGCTGTGTGACAGTAAGCAAATTTCAACTTTATTATTTTCATCAGTTTTAGGAGTTCTTCTACAAGATAAAGAACTCTAAGAATGCTGGTTCCTGTTCTTCACCTTCTCTACCTGACAGTCCCTCATTTGTAATTTAAGATTGGGCTCAAATAAGATGAACTACTTTGTTAAACCACTGGGACACCGCAACAAATATTTTTGACCATGACAGTACATGGCATGGCTCTGTGAATGATTATTTCCTTGTTTTTTTTGTTTTTTTTTTGAGTTGGAGTCTCACTCTGTCGCCCAGACTGAAGTGCAGTGGCACGCTCCTGGCCACTGCAGCCTCGACCTGCTGGGCTCCGGCGATCCTTCCGCCTCAGCCTTCCAAGCAGCCAGAACTAGCGTGTGCTACCACGCCCAGCTAATTTTTGATTTATTGTAGAGACGGGGTCTCGCCAAGTTGCCCAGGTGGGTCTTGAATCCGCAGGATCAGAAAATCCACTCGCCTCGACCTCCCTAAGTGCTGGGATTACAGGCTGAGCCATTGATCCTGGCCTATTTCCTTGTTAATTTAACATTGTTTGCTTATTGCTAGTGTACTCTCCGGACTGTGAAACCCTCTATGAAGCAATTTCTTTCTGGGTCACTTTTCATCACCTTTTCCCCAAGAGAGTTCTTGAGAACTAGGAAGCTAGATGTAAATTTATAGGTTCACCAAATGAACAAATCAATGAGTAAATTTGTTTTTTAAACCATTTCCCTTATACACTATGGTCTTTTAGATCAATCAGTGATCTTCAACTTACTTTGTTTTGAATTCCAAAAGAATTTTACAAATATATAAGCTGATACCCATTTTAAGATGACAGCTAGAAATTTTATCATGGGTTTAATATCTACAAAATATGATATTTGAAGCACGCTATTTATAATATATTTATTATATTTAGCCAGTGCTTTGCAGAGACTTGGATCAGGACAGAGATCAAGTGGTGATTGACCCTTCTTATTTCGAATGCTAAGGTCAGCGCCATTGGCTGCCATTTTATTTACTTTAAAACATTGTGGTTATAGATTAAGTTTATTAATTTACAGAAAAATCAAATAGACAAATCTAAATTTCATTAAAAATTTCCAATTTTATTTGGACAGATAGATAGATAATGGATCTCTGAGGGATATACATTAGATAGACAGCTATATAAATAAAGTTCTGAGTTTTTCATGAAATTGACTTTTGCGTGAAATAATGAACTTAATATTTGTTTTTTAGCCAATGATTTCAGTGATCTCTCTGCTTTGCTCTTAAGGAGGTCACCATCAGGGGCTACATGTTGCAAAATAAAAACAAATCTGGAGTTAAGTAAGAGATATTTTTTCAAAAGGCCAAGCTCTTTGAACATAAATTCTGTGTGCTTCAGAGATCAATCAGACGGTGTTTTCATTAGGAAAGAATAAACACAGCTGAAAATAGATGGTGTCGGGGACCTGAGATGGGAAGTGGTGTGGTGAAACAGCTGACCAGGAAGTGCTTCAGCCCAACAGAACTTGGAGAGGGGTTGTCTTGTCTTTAAGCTTGTTCAGTCCAAAGCTGGGTCAAGATTCAGGGAATGGGAGGAAGGAAAAGTCCGAGAGAGTCAGGGCACGTGTAGGCGATGAGTATTTTGTCCAGGTTGTTCTTTTGCGTGGAAATAAATGATGAGTTTTCTTCATCTCAAGCCACTCTCTAGAAGTATTTTAGACCGTGAGCTGTCTTTCTTTCTTTTTTTTTTTTTTTTGAGTTGGAGTCTCACTCTGTCACCCAGACTGGAGTGCAGTGGCCGCTCCCGGCCAATGCAGCTTCGACCTGCTGGGCTCCGGCGATCCTTCTGTCTCAGCCTTCTACGTAGCCGGAATTACAGGCATGTGCTACCATGCCCGGCTGATTTTTTGATTGATTGTAGAGATGAGGTCTCGCTGCCCAGGCGGGTCTCGAACCCGCGGACTCAGGCAATCCACTCACCTCAGCCTCCCAAAGGCGCGGGATGACAGGCTGAGCCACCGAGCCCGGCTAGTGAGCTGTCTTTCCTTGGCGAAGTGGAGCCGGCCAGGAGTGGGCTGGATGGGTTGTGGTGAGATGCTGAAGGGCAGAGCTCGGGCAGAAGAGGTCTCAGGCCACGTTGCTCCCGGAAGCCGATGAGGAGCAAATGCTTCCCTGAAGCCGACCTGGCCTCTGCCCCTGGGAGGTTCCTGCATTCCCAGGTGGGAAAGGCTGTTGACCTGAGAAATTCAGTAGGATTATTTTTCCTTTCAGGTTTTTGACTTTGAATTGACTCCAGAAGACATGAAAGCCATTGAAGGCCTCAACAGAAATTTCCGATATACTAAATTCGAATTGTAAGTGACTCTTAGAGATTGTTTCACAGGTTGTTTTCTGTAGCATGCAGGCAGACAGAGATACAGAGATCCCTAAATCAGGAAGATAAGCCTGATTTTAAGCTTATACCTGAAATAGGAGCTTCCCTATAGCCCTCAGACCAGAGGTTTCCTCCAGGACTCAGTCTCTGACCCAAAAGAAATGCAAGTCCATATGCCAAGCTGCTGAAATTTCCACCATGGTGAATCCACTTCGTGGATGCCCTTACCACCTGTGCCTGGTTCCTGCACTCAGGGCTTTCTAATCCATTAGACTAGAAGGCACGAAGCCTAATGCCCATGATCATTTTAGGGGCCCATGATAATGTTCTGTCTTTCATTTATGTAAAAATCAGAAGGAAAAATGAATACAATATTAATGAATATGCAATAATGAATTCAGCCTGTCCATCTCCATGTCCATACCAAGGCAACATAAGACATTATTTTGACGTTTTTCATGGTTGGACCCATGAAAGCAGAAATGCACAGGTCCTGGGGAGTCACAGTGGGCTCCCCTTCCACCTCCTCCCCTAAGTGTCCTGTGACATTTCTCCTTAATGTGACACTCCTTTTTCAGGACATCATCTACAGCTTCCAAATTAATCTGTCCATTGGCTTCCTTTACTTATTACAACTCTTATATCTTAGCCATATACTCTCACCAAGCTGAATTTTAAATAAATTATGAAATTAATGGACCTCAAGGGTTAATGCTGTGTCTCCAGTCACATGTACCAAGATGAGACTCTCTGGAGTTTCTCTGGCTCTTTGAGTCAAGACGATTACTCATGTGTCATCTTTGTCCATCCAAAGACTGGCCTCTGGGGAGCCCTCTGCCCCTTAACTTTGGTCTGTTCAAACCAAACATGACATTCCATCGGTTCCACATACTACAGGATCTCAGGGTTGAGGAAAAAGAAGACTAATCAGAGAGAAGATCGGAGGGGAGGTTAAACATAAAGAGAAATAAAACTGTGGTTATGAAAATAAAGAGTCTCCAAATTTGCTCTGAAAAAAAAAATTCCTCTCTTTTTGATAAAACAATGCCAGTATCCCGAGGAAAGATGTTTTAAATGAGGAAAATGTGGGCAGGAACTTTCCTGTTCCCAAAGGCGTTTTCGTGTCAGTCCATGATCTGCCTCGCGAGACTGAATGCCTCTCCTTACTCATGGCGATGGTCCTATGTTGACTCGGCTTCTAGCACACTAAGTTGCTGGTGATATACGCTTTGGTGACATTCAGTTGAAAAGGACAAATCATTATAAGAAAAAGAAAACATAAAAGAAGCAAAACAAAGAATAATAGTAATGATTGAATTATAACTATTCCTACACATTATAAAGTAAAAAGCGGTAACTATGTTTCATAGGTCTGGTTATCAGAGATTCCTGTCTCCTTCTCTATAGATGGGAAATTCCTCATTAAAGGGACTTTGCATCCCTGAGGGTGCTCAGTACATACGTGCTGAATCATTGGGTAGGAAAAAACAACACAATCCAATCCATCCTGCCACCATGCTCTTGACCTAAGGAGAAAGACTGTCCCCCGGGGCTGAACTGACCATAGAGTTACACCCTCCATAGAATTCGTAATCGAAATCAAATTGTGGATCACGTGGGTGTTTACATGCATATCAATGTGAACATTGGGCATGCATGTACAGCTTGTACATGAGCAGGTAGCTGGTGTGTATGTGTAGGGACATGGTTATAAAGGTAAGGTTTCAAGTCCGTCTTAACTGCATCTTCAGAGAAGCCCACTCTTTGACACCGTGGATAAGGAGTTAATAACTTTTCTTTCTCTTTCAGTGCCATTGACCATCCTTATTATCCATTTTCTGAAGAATACTGACCATGAACTGTTGGACAGTACCACCAGAATTCCTTCCTTTTAGGGGACATGGAGAGAATTTGTGTATTTGGTAAAGCTTAGGAAGCAGTGCCTGGAATTTTAGGTTGCTTTCCTTTCAGTTTTTGATTTTATAAAATAAAAGACTGCAACATAAGAATGTTCGTTTTTCTGATGATTAAATAACAATTTAATTTAAAAACTACAGGGAAAGAATAGAGAAAAAAATCATCAGTAATATGCACTTTCAAAAATGCTTAATGTTTGGTGCATTTTCCTTCATGATTTTCCTATACAAATTTGTGGGGTTTTTTTGAGTGTGTTTCCATTTTCAAACTTGATATCATCTTCAACATGTAGATTATAATCTTTTTTTAAAAGAAGTTTTCAAAATAAAAAATGTCATTCAAACATTTCAAAATTATATTTTATTTGTAAAGCAGTACATTTTATTAATTGATTTAGTTTCTTAATCGTCTCCTCATGTTTTGACATTTTTGTCAGTTTTTTTTTATAGAGTGCCATTTATTTATTTATCTTTTCAGCAAAATGTTGCTGGATATCCATTGTGTGCCAGATATTGCTTCATCAATAAATATGCAAAAGTTTGGTGAAATGAAAACTAAAAGTTCTTGCGTTTGTAGTCTACTGGAGGAAACAGATCATGAATTATATAAACACTGTAAGAAGTGTGTAGTTATGCCTGGGAAATTTCTGATGAATCATTCTGCATTTCTGCACATTTGAAAAGCAGGAGCCTTGTCTGCCCTGAAGATTTTTCTCTAGTAACTCAACCCAGCTTGTGCAAGTAGTACCTGGCCCCTTCACTACACACTCCGAAAATTGGTGCTCAAGGAACCAGCACAAAAATGCTACTATAAGCCCAGCACGGTGGTGTATGCTTGGAGTCCCAGCTACTGGGAAGGCTCAGGCAGAAGGATTGCTTTCGTCCAGAGTTTCAGGCAGCAGTGTGATATGATTGTGCCTGCGAATAGCCACTCTACCCCATATCTAAAAAAAAATTATGTTACTTTGGCTACAGATATTGTCTTAAGCAGTAAATTGTTCTTTTCTCTGATGCAGAGGAATCATTACTTCTACTGGCATCTATGAAACATGGCCAGCTAATTTGTTGGTGTGCAAGTCAGGTTAAAATCCAAGATTTTTCATGGGTCTTGACAATAATTTCGAGGAAAATACAGCAGGAAGGGAGATGTGGGAGATTTAGGTGGTATTTTATATAGAATGTTGAGAAGAGTTTTCACTGAAAGAGTGCCTTTTGAGCAAAATTTGTATGAGCTATGGGATACAAGGAGGAAGAAGAGTATTTCTGGCACATGAAAGAGAAAATATTAAGGCCGTGAAAAAAGATTGTTCCTGCAATATTTAACAACAGCAATTAGTCCCACGTGGGCAGAGTTTTGTGACAAGGGAGATGGAAGCAGAAGACAAGATCTGGAGCAGATAAGGGGATGGGGTGGGGGTCCTGTTATGTAGTCTTTTGAAAGAACGTTCACTTTTTTCCCAAGTAAAATGGAGAATGATGGCAAGTTCTGAGCAAAATAGCTACATGAACTGAAAGGATAGCTGAGCATTCTGATGAGAAGGCCCTATTGGAAAAAAGAAGGGTAGATGGGTCCTTTGCTTTATACAATTATTCAAATGAGAGATGATGCTGCCTTGGACAAACACATGAGCAGTAAAGTGGTCAACATCCCTGGGAAAATGAATATATTTTAAAGACAGAGTCATCAAGTCTTCTTAACATATTGGCTGGATAGAGAGAGAGAAAAAAGTTGACTCCATAAAGTTGGGGTGAAGCAACCGGAAGAAAGGAGTTGCCATTGGCCGAAATGAAGAAGAGTGGAGAGGAACAGGTGTCTGTGGAAAAATCATGAGTTCAGTGTTAGACATGGTATGTTTGAGATTCGTATGACATACCCAAGTGGAGATGTCATGTCCACAGTTGGGCATATAAAGCCAGGGTTAGAGGAAGCAGAGGGCCAAAGAAACATGTTTGAGATTTGTCAACAAATTCTTGCCACTTGAAGCCAGATGACCAGAGATCATATCTGCTGAGTGAGGGAGTGTGGGCAGAGAAGTCATGAGAAATGAGGCATTTCATCATTAAGATTTGGGATAACAGAGGAAGAAACAGGCAAAGAGGCTGAGGAGGGACTAGGAAGGTACGCGGAAAAGTGGAAGAGGGTCTGTCCTGGAAGCCAGTTGGAGAAACATTTTAAAGGAGAGAAAAAAAAAAAAAAAATCAAAGGCTACCTAATTGGACAAGTAAGATGAGGACTTAACGTTGATCCTTGGTGTTGGAAATTGACCTTCACAACACCCATAACAGTTGTGATAGCATGGTAGAAGCAAAAGGCTGAATAGGGTGTGTCCAAAAAGCTGTGGGAAGAGGGGAATTAGATTAAAACGTGAATTGGCCATGAAGGGGACCAGGCAACGGAGCAGTCACTGAAGAAGAAAATGGAGTTGAATGAGAAGCTTTTTGTAGGTTATGACAGAAACAACAGTGAGCCTGTGTACTCTTAGGAGTGATCTGTCAGAGAGAGGAACATCAGTGATGCAGGGGAGAGAGGCTGAGAACCGATAAAATAATGCCTGAATTAGTTTCTTGTTCCCACTGTAACAAATGACCACAAATATTGTGGCTCAAAACAACACACATTTATTTTCTTACTGGTCTGGAGATCAGAAGTCCAAAGTCAGGTTCAATGGGGTCCAGTCAGTGAGTCTGCAGGCCTGCATTTCTTCCTGAGGGTCTAGGGGAACATCCATTTCCTCCCGTTTCCAGCTTCTAGAGGATGCATCCCTTGGCTCATGATTTCCTTTCCATCCTCAAATCCAGCTGGGTAGTCTCTTTAGGTTTATGGCCTATATTCTATCCTCACATCTTTTTAAAATTTAATTACTGTGACCCTCCCGGGTCCCACATTTATTAGGACTTTGTGATGACATTAGCCTATCCAGATCATCCAGGGAGATGTTTCCATTTGGGGATCCTTAAGTCAGTCATATTTTCAAAATTCTTTTGATGTGTAACATGACATAGTCACAAGTTCCGGGGACTAGGGCATGGATGTCTTTGGGGGTCATTATTGAACCGACTTTACCAGCTTTGTGGTGAATTTGGAGCAACTAAGTCTAAGTTTCCCAATCTTTCTGGTAGAAATAACTGTATTTCTAGCTATTAGATGCTGAAAGTCTTGACTTTTTCATCTCTGATATCAAGTGGAAAACCACACGTATAAAGACCCATTTCTTTTTTAGGCTGATATCATTTTGACCTTGTTATGTTTCTTCCTTCTGAATACATTCCCTTCATTCTTTTTGTTTACAATTTGTCCCCAGAATCTGTTGACATCATCTTTCATTGTTCATGCAGAGACTCAAGCATTTTTTCCAACCTTTTTCTTTTTTTAGAAAGCAGGATTTACTGAGAGGACACAGAAAAGCTTCCAGAGTGGGAGGGGACCTGAGGGAGCTGCCCACTCCTAAGAGTTTCTATTCATGCCTGGACTATACTTTAGCCAGTTACTCCTTTGCTTACTACTTATAACTGCTTCATCCATGAAAGCTTCCTTTTACCACATTTCATACTAATCAAGTCTCTTCCTCTTTGGTTTCTCCTGCATTTCCATTCACCAAATTCCTAATTCATCAAGAGTCATATTCATCGGTTCTCTCTTATTTCCTCTTTTCATTCTTTCAATGTCCATGCACGTTTACAAGTTCCAATTAGGTTAGATAATGCAATCAATTGAAATGTATCAGACTTCCCTCATTCTCTTTACATAGGCAAGTTTGGAAATATCTCATTTAGAGAAAGCTATCACTTTCTCACTAAGATTTTGGTGCTCAAGATGGTGACCTCTCCAACATCAGTTTTACTTCTAATCATGTCTTTAGGACACTCACATTAGCATCGCTGCTTGGGCATGTGATCACTGTGATGAGAGTGCAGTGACAGTCATAGAAAATGCCACATGGTAGGGACTGTGCTAGGGGTTTCTAGGAAAGTTTAAGAAGGAGATTTTTAAGAAGGAGATTTTTATTTTTATTTTTTTAATTTTAAATATGTGGAGTACAATTTAGGGTTAGGTATACAAATGTTCATTATGCAGGCACCCTTGTTGATGAGGTGTGACTTCCATCCCCATGTGCCCATACCATAAGAGACAAGTTAGACAAGTGGGACCTCATCAAACTGACAAGCTTCTGCAAAGCCAAAGAAGCCATCAAGAGAGCGAGGACAGAGCCCACAGACTGGGAAAAAAAGAAGGAGATGTTTAAAAGAGGTCCTGTTGCACTACAAGTTCTGAATTGCGGTGGTAGTTTCTCCCAGCCCGAGGATGATGCCAATACACAGATGAGAGAGGAACCAAATGATGGGGGAGGTTCTGGATTCTCATAAAAGGCACCCAGAGCTTGCTTCTCCTCTGTACTAGGAGGGTACCAGATTTCTGTAGGTCGTAAACCCATTTGAGATAGTTTTTGTTTTGACCTGGTTGTATCCTGACTGAAACCCCATCAAGTTTATAATTATCTTTTTACAATATCTCCTGTATTTTGCACCAATCCAGGAGTGGTCAGAATATGTGAAAACTGATGTCACCCCCAAGAGCATGAGCCTGGGTAGATTTTAGGGGTTAGTCATAATATTGAGATTAAAATGACAAATATTCGGTGGGCTGCCTCCCCACTCTCTTGCCAAAAGGAAAAAAAAAACCAGTCCTATTAAAAAGTGGGCAAAAGATATGAATAAACTCTTCTCAAAAGAAGACATACAAGCAGCCAACAGACGCAGGAAAAATGCTCATGCTCACTAATCATCAAAGAAACACAAATCAAAACCACACTGAGGTACCACCGAACTCCAGTCAGGATGACCATCATTTGAAAGAACTAGAAATTGACCTTCCATATGATTCAGCAATTCTCCTATTGGAAATATACCCAGAGGAACTCAAATCATTCTACAAAAAAGATACTTGCACATGTATGTTTGCTGCAGCTCTATTCACAATAGCAAAAACATGGAACCAATCATGTTGCCCATCGAAGTTGGAATGGATAAAGAAAATGTGGTACATATACACAATGGAATATTATGCAGCCATAAAGAAGGACAAATATACGGGCTTCTCAGCAACTTGGATGGATTCGGAGTCGATCATACTCAGTGATCTATCACAGAAATGAAGAACAGAGTACCATAGGTTCTCACTCATAAGTGGACCTTGAACAATTATAATACTATAAGAAAGCGTTTGGCAGTAATGGGAAACTGTCAGGGGAGGGGGGGTGGAATTGGCAATTGAGGGAAACTGCTAGGGGAGGGAGGGCACACCTCATCAACAAGGGTACCTGCATAATCAGTGTGTGTATACCTAACCCTGAATTGTACCCCACATCTTTATAATTAAAAAAATAATAATAACAATAAAAAAACAGATGCTGGAGTGGATGCGGGAAAAAGGGAATGCTTCTACACTGTTGGAGGGAGTGTAAATTAGTATATCCTCTGTGGAAAACAGTGTGGCAATTTCTAAACAATCTAAAAATCAACCTTCCACATGACCCAGCAATCAGCTATCAGGGAATATACCTAGAGGAACACAAATCATTCTACAAAAAAAGTACCTGCACACGCATGCTTATTACAGCACTATTCACAATAACAAAAACGTGGAAACAACTGTGTTGCCCATTGAAAGTGGACTGGATTAAAAAAAATGTGGTCCATATATACACATGATGGAATAGTACACAGTCATAAAGAAGGACAAAATTATGGACTTCACAAAAACTTAGATGGATAGAGTCTATAATACTCAGTGAACTATCACAGAAACAAAGAACTGAGTACCACATGTTCTCACTCATAAGTGGACCCCAAACATTTATCATAATACCATAAGAAAGGGATTGGCAGTAGTGGGATACCGCCAGGGGAGAGGGTGTGCACAAAACGTCAACAAGAGTACCTGATCCCAAACCAGGAGAAGTGGGGACCAATGGGAGGCCCAAACTTTACCTGTACGATGACCACTTATGTACTTAACCCTTAATTGTATCCCATATCCTTAAAAATAAAATAAAATAAAATAAAATAATAACAGTGCAGAAGAGGCAGTGATCTCAAAAAGGGCTCAGTGAAAACTTCACTGAATCCACATTCAGAACACAGTTTTTTCTTCAGACAAAACTCACTCCCTGAGACAATGAGCAAGGCGTATTTTACCTATCCATGGATTATACATTTCATCTACGACCATAATTTAAACTTCATAAATATCCCCTTAAACAGTTCTGCATTTTTATCCCCAAAGCAATAGCAATTCCCCGTCCCCCCCTGCATACCACACGTGTCCTTCCCACCCCAGCTCCCCCAAAGTGATACAGTTCTGACCCTTGGCCAGTATAGCCTCTCTGCTTGATCCCACTTACAAACCTTTGGTAGGGTCAAGCATACCCCATTTTGTTCACACAAAATATCCCAGGAAATACAACAAAATAGGAAATCTCTTGGGGACAAATATTGCTGCCATCATGCACTAAAACAGATCGTATGAATATACCTTTGCTGAGTAAACATTTGTGTTTCTTGCAAACTGACAAAGCCTTTTAAGGGAATAAGTGAGGAGAAAGTATAAAGAGCTATCTATTTGAGGCACATGGGCATTTTTTATTTGTGTCTTAAGGAAACCCCTCTTTTCCTCTCCCTTTGTCATGCCTGTTTTCCTCTATGAAAGTTGATCAACCAAACTGAGTTACTTTTGTCACATCCAACTAAAACAGAGTCAAGAGAAAGCACTCAGGGTACATAACATTGTTCCGAGGACGTAATTCTCTGCAAGACTGGCTGCTGAAACCGCCTGCTGTAACCTGAAGTTGTTTTTGCCTATAGCTGTTGAAAGAACAAAACGCAATTCTAGGGCAAGTTTTGCACATCGATGTTGTCTACAAGTCCGAGCTGGCCAGCACCTCAAAGCTTTGCTAATAACAATGAACTTTCTCTCAAGATCACAGGTAACATTTATCCTTTTAATAAAATCTTCCACCTTCTCTTTGTTCTTTGGACGTACCAAAGACCACCTGGTCTGTACGAATGCCCTGAGCTGTAATTCTTTCTTACCAAATAAAGTTTCAAAACTAGAGATTCATCTCTCCATCTTTTATACCAACTTCTACCCCTCCTTCCTTCCTTCTCACCTTCCCCACACTCTTCTTTCTCTCCCTCTCCTATAGCCCTGGCATTCCCTCGGGTTCCTGAGAGGAGTGTCTTGTTCAACCAGATCGCATCCAGACTGGGAAAAGTTTGAATCCTTGCCAACTCCATGAACCCACGGTGGTTGGGCGGAAGCCCCGGTGCACCAACAAGCCACCCTGGAGGGCCGCACTGGAGGAAATGCTGAATACAGGGTGAAATTGTGAGGAGGGGAGTTTCAAGACCGAGCCCCGTGTGGCACATCCTCCATCTCCCACTCAGAGCCTGCCCAGCACCCCGAGGGAGAAGCTCACTGGTGGTCAGCCCCTTCCACTCCTCCCTCCAGGTGCCTGGTCTGTGGAAGCAGAAGTGTCCAAGTTTCCCAAGATCCCTTCATGCTTGCAGTCTGCCAGAAGATGCCTCTCCTTACCACAATACACACACCTTAGAGGGGCTTGGCGCCCAAGTTGAACCTCTAATCTGTCTGCACACTGGGGCCGGCATGTACCTTATAGTCACGGATATACTACTCGGGAGGAAACATTCCAAACTGGGGCCAACTTGGAGGGTGTCATTCCTGTGCCAGGTCCTCCCTGCTTGAGGAGTTCTCAGACTGGGAGTGGACATGTTTTTCCCTGAATCTCTATGCACCCCTGTCTCTTCCAGCTCATGAGCACAATGGAGCAAAATGCACAAATAGGTCTTGTTATCTGAGGGCAAGCTGGGTCATCTCCCTCTTTGTTTTCCCCTGAATACTAGGTTGACCCAGGAATCTAAATATTTAAAAATGCCTAGGAGGTGGGTTTAATGTAGCTATTTTATGACTAGTATTTAGCAAGCATGCCTCTTGAAAACAGGTAGTTTATAGCTTTTCTTCAAAAACATTCAACAATGGGGCAATCTTCTTGGGTCCCCTCCCACTGTGGGAGCTTTTCTGTCCTCTCCATAAATCCTGCTTTCTCAAAAACAAACAAACAAACAAACAAACAAACAAACAAACAACCACTCAACAATGACTGATGGGCACTGTTTCTAGTACCTGCTTCTCTCCTTAAGGAATTTAACCTGCCCTAATGAAAAACACTGATTTGACTCTCTCATCTTAACCTTTGACCAGGTCACATTGCTTTCTGAGCGTTAGGTACTGAATGAACCTAGAAAGAAAACACTGGTTGGGATGAAGTTAAATCCTCACCAATTCAGAAAAAAAATACCATAGTACTGAGTGTAGAGGTGGATGGTGTTTTGCTTAGTTGGTGTAGGTTTTGTGTGTTAGTCCTTTTTTTCTGACTGTCGAAAGGAATGCTGAAAGAAACTCCCATTTGTTCCTCCAAATCCACATTTGTTCCCTCATGGTGGCTGTAGTCCAGAAAACTAGAGCTATTTCTTCAGCCATATGAAAGTTGAAATCAGAAATTCTAGGCAACAATTGCAGAATACGGACAGTTATTCACTACTATACAGCAATTCTAAATTGCCTATCTATGTCTTAATGGCTTTATTAATATTAGAAGCACATTCTTCAGTATTTGGTAGCCAGGAGGCCCCTAATTTATACATTCTGACAGGATATCTGCTGTCTGGAAGGATGACTTCAGTGAGACAGATGTCAGGGAGTTGGTTAAGCAGAGAATTTCTCAGGAAGAAAAATTAGCAGGTGAGATGCGAATATGCCCAGAGTCAGGGAGTGCACAAGAGAGATCAGCCTTAGAGTACCGAGTAGTGTAATCTTGATCTCTGTCCCGTCATGGTCTCTGCGACTTCTCAGTCTGTCAACTGAACTGCCTCAGTTCCAGGCAGTCACTATGTCCACATCATTCCGGACAACTTCTTACTAACTGTGGGATAATTCCTGGAACCTCTGACTGGGTGGCCCTTAGCAAGGTCTTTGCACATTGGTGTGGGCAGTGTAAATTGTGTGACACACCAGGCTCATCATAGATCTCCTGTAGCTTGACTTGGGAAATCCAGGCATGCTTAAGGAAGTGGTGGGAAAGTATTACCCTGAGGTGCCCTTGGGAAAAGGTAGAAGACAGGAACTTCCCTGTAGAGCAAACATGACACAAGAAGATTCCTCCATGATTTCCCAAAGCAGTCCTCTTTCTCCACTCTACTGTCAGAAGAAGGAAGAACAGAGAAGAAGGAGATGAGAGGATTGGTCTTGGAGGGCCTATACTAGACCATGGTCCTTGTGGCAGTCAAAAAATGACAATTAAAAGCAATGCTTGCCAGACCTTGGATGAGTCAGTGATGTTTTTAAGTTCCCTTATCTTTAAAGTAAGTGAATAGTTGAACCTATGTCATAAGGTGTCTGTAAAGATTCCCTGAGAGTCCTGCCTGATGCATAAAGATAACTCAAACCATTGGCTGAGGTCACTGGTGTCATTGCTTTTATCAACACTGTAATCCCCCTTGTGTTAGCTAGACAAATATTAAGTTTATTTCTATTTTTCTCTACTCCTTTACAGACCTGAGTCATGATCAGTTTTCTATGCTTTGGGAAGGGATTGTGGTTGTTATTTTAATTATATTTTAAAAAGAAAGGAAAGAAGATTAAAGTTTTTCTTCCTCTGTATTTTTCAATGTACAAAAAGTTTTTTGGTAAGTAAATTCTTGAGGTACATAAAAATAGCACATAAAGATGGTGCTGCATATAGATTTCACATGACATAAAATCTGGTATTTCCTGGACTATGAGTAACAAGCTGCCCCCTCAGCTCCACTACATCTGCTGTCTATTTTAGACAGCTATCTATGAGGTTAGGGTTAGAGGTTAAAAGTTAGAGGTTAGAGGACAAAGCAGGGTGTTTTAGAGATGATAAGCATGACCTTCTTATGAGGCAACTTGAAAAGGTTATGAGTAAATAAGATGTCACCCTAGCTTTCAGTACACTTGAGACATAGTCCTTTATCTGTTTTTGCAGTGAATGACAACATTTTTGTGTCATGTTGTGAAATCTTCTAGACTCTGTTTGACAGAAAATCTCTATAGCATGGAGTGTAAAAAAAAAAGCAGATTTTAGATGGTGGGATCGTTTCTCTCAGCACAATTACAACCTCAAACCCCTCCATCCTTACTCTTACAGGCAAATGTGTTGAGCATTTTTCATGTGCTGCTTTTCCAAATTCCTCCTCAGACTTGGAGATCTCAAGGTGGAAGCCATCTCTTTTTCCTCTGAAGCTGAGGCGACATTCGTGGCAAAGTAGCTGAATGGAACAAAGTTTTGGGAAAAATAAGGAACTCAATGCAAACAGAGAACAACAAGAGGGACCATTAGAGGCCTTGTTTCTACACATGTGAGACTGAGTTCCTCAGTGAACATTTGCCAAGAAAGGTCGAGCTTGCAACAGCCCAAACAAAGTCAATTTTAAGATAATAAAGAACTTTTCTTTCTTCTTACTCATCTGAATTTGCTGATGGAAAACTACGTATACTACATAGAGAAGAAATTTCTAGCTCTCAAAGCACAAACATTGGAGTTATTTGCTGCAGGACATGGTGAAATGGCTCTTAGTGAAGACAGATTGGATAAATTCCCAGTGATGTCTGAAATGCATGTCTGCCAAAGAGAATCTTTTGAATTCTGTTTTGGAGAATCAGACACCCTTTTACAGATAAGTATAAACTCTTTGTATGATGAAGGTGTTTATCTATTGACTTCACATTTTTCTCCTGCTGCCATCTGATGATTTCCCTCATTTTTCGATTCAAATTGGCCTTCAAGTTTCCTTCCAACCCTGAGAGGCAGTTAGTGCAGACACAGAAATATTTATTCTGTTTATGTCTTTATTACTCACTGAAAACAGAAACACAGGAAAGGAATGGGTGGCATCTCTAAATACAGAACAGAGGGGACAGAAGGAACAACTGGGGGAAGTGACCAGGACGTTTTGGCCACCTTCATGTGGACCTAGGGATCAGCTTACCACCAGTTGCCTCAGGCTTTTTTGATGCTGTCTATACGATTTTTGAATCCCCAAACAGGCATAGATATACACACACACTAGAAACAGAGGTCATTGTTTAAGATTGTTGGGAGAATATCCCAAATTGCTTGGCGTGATGTGCATGAAACAAGATAGTTCTGTTCCCATGTCTAGGTCATTTCAGCAGAGATTGTCAGAAATTGTAGCATTTCCAACTAGAGTAGTTGGGAGACACCAGGATTAAACCCAAATTCTTGTAGAAAGCATTCAAATTAAGGATAGAAGAAAAATGTTGGTAGACTAATAAGCCCAACTCAGATAAAGTCAGGAAATACCACAATCCAAATTTTCCATCAAAGTAGTGGTGGTGGGGATTTGTGGTGTTTAACGGTGGAGGAAATATATACAGAAGCCCGAGGACACCAAGAAATGTCTTTGCATTTGAGCAAAGACAGTTTGAGATAAAGTCTAGGGTGTTGTGCACCTTCTGGAAAATTCCATTGTGTTCAGTGTCAGCAAAAATATGACTTGCAAATATTTTTAGCCATTCTGTGAGTTGTGTCTGATGTAAAAAAAAAAAGGATTTAACTTTCATGGAGTCCAATTTATCTATTTTTTTCCTCTGATGACTGTACTCTTGGTGTCACCTATGTTGATTTTTGGCAATTTCATCCCTGTGGCTGCAGCACATAAGATTTTCCTTCAGAGCACACTAGAAACTCAGGTTATGTGTGCATTGCTTGGTGCAGGTTTCGAAATCCCTGAGCTCATCCTTGTCTCTTATGAGTTTGTCCAGCCACATTTGGCGAAACCAACTAACATCTTTATGCTCTTCAGTTTTCCACAAAGGTCTGAAAGAATATACAGAGTCACTAGTTTCCTGGCCTCTTACAACTTGTTGAGTAGAGTATCTACTGCAGATATTTTGGCCATCTTCATAAATAGTTCACGCCATGACATATCAGTGCTCCCTGCATTATTGTAAATAGAGTAATTAGCATTTTTGAGTCTAATCAGGTTAGGGAGGCAATTTCAGGAACTCCCAGACAAATTCAAGAAATTCATACTTAAAACCTTGGCTCAGCTTGGTGGCTCAGCCTGTCATCCCAGCACTTTGGGAGGCCAAGGCAAGAGGATTGCCTGAGCTCGCAGGTTCGAGACCAGCCCGGACAATTTGGTGACACCTTATCTCTACAATTAAAAAAAAAATAGCCGGGCATGGTAGCACTCGCCTGTAGTTCTGGCTATTTGGAAGACTGAGGGTGAAGGATCACTGGAGCCCAGCAGGTTGAGGCTGTGGTGGTTGTGAGAGTGCCACTGCGCTCCAGCCTGGGTGATGGAGTGAGACTCCAACTGAAAAAAAAAAAAAAAAAAGAATTCATACTTAAAATCCTGTTTCTCTAGAACTACTTACTCCTGGTACCAAAATCTGTAGTGGCCAGGGTGCTCCAGAAACATAGGATGTGTGTGTATGTGTGTGTTTGTGTGTGTGTGCACGTGTGTGAATATGAGATGGGATTTATTAGAAAAATTTTCTTATGTAATTACAGAAGGTGAGAAATGGCACCATATAAATTTATAAGCCGAACAACCAGAGAAGACATTACTGTGGCTCAGTCAAAGTCTGAAGGTCTGAGATCCCAAGGGCCAACAGTATAACTCTATGTGAGAAGACAGTGGTACACGTCTTGGAGTTTGAAGGTCAGATCACATGCGCTTCTGATGTCAAGAGGTGGAAAAAGATTGATAGATAGAGAGAGAGAAAGAGAGAGAGAGAGAGAGAGAGAGAGAGAGAGAAAATGAAACAGAGTGAGCAAATTTACCTTTCCTCTTTTTTGTCTATCTGACCCTCAGCCAATTGGATAGTGTCTGCCACATTTGGTAAGGGTGAATCTTTCTTAGTTGATTCAAATGTCAATATCTTCCAGAATCCTTTTCTTTTTTTTTTTGAGTCAGTGTCTCACTCAGTCGCCCAGACTGGAGTGCAGTGGCCGCTCCCGGCCACCGCAGCCTCGACCTGCTGGGCTCCGGCCATCCTTCCGCCTCAGCCTTCCAAGTAGCTGGAACTACAGGTGCGCGCGACCACGCCCAGCTAATTTTTGATTTATTGTAGAGATGAGGTCTCGCCAAGTTACCTTGACCCTTTCTTGGTGAATCGCCCCATTTATTATCCACATAGAAATCCCTCATTTTATTGTGTTTTACTTTGTAGTGCTTCGCAGATGATGTACTTCTCACAAATTGAAGTTCGTGGTGACTCTATGTGGAGCAGGTCTACTGGTGCCTTTTCCAAAAAACTGCATTGTGACCCCTGTGTCTCTGTGTCACATCTTGGTTACTCTTGCCATCTTTTTACTTTTAAAATTATCATTATATTTAATACTTACAGTTTTCTGAGGTTAGTAATCTTGGATGCTACTACTGTCATTGCTTTGGGAAGCCACAAACTGCACCCCCATAAAACAACAAACTTCTTGATGAATGTTTTGTGTGTTCTGAGTAATACATGAATGGGTTGTTTGCCTGTCTCTTTCTCTCTCTTTGCTTGGCTCTTCCTATGCCCTGAAACACAGCAACACTGAAACTATGCCAGTTAGTAAGTGTGCAAGTGAGAGGAAGTGTTGCCCAACCTTTATTTGAAAACCAAAACTAAAAATGAAGGCATGTCAAAAGTCAGAATAGGCTGAAAGATAGGTCTCCTGTGTCAAACAGTTAGTTAAACTGTGAAGGTTCACAAGGGCTACCCCGATGAATACATAGGGGATTAGAAAGGAAAACAGACGTTGCTGATCTGGAAACAAATTTAGCGGCCTGGATAGAAGATCAAACCAGCCACAGCACCTTCAAGTCCTAGTTTAATGACTTGAGACGGTGATTCACGAAGTTGAGGGGAAAGTGTAAGGTGGGGTGTCAGGGGGCGGGGCAGACAGCAAGTGCTGATGGAGAAGTGGCAACAAGTATCCAGATGGCCTGGCTAAGATCATTGATGAAGAAACCTGCAGTACGCAACAGCCTTTAAAGGATGACAAAACAGGCTTCTACTGGGAGAAGATGTCATTTTGGACTTTTGTAGTTAGAGAGAAGACAATGCCTAACTTCAATTCTTCAAAGGACAGGCTGCCTCTCTCGTTAGGGGCTAGTGCAGCTGGTGACTTTAAGTTGAAGCCACCGCTCATTTACTGTTCTGAAAATCCCAGGGCCCTTAAAAGTTATGTTTTTTTTTTTGAGTCAGAGTCTCACTCTCACCCAAGCTGGATTGCAGTGACAGGCTCACGGCCACCCCATCATCCATCTGCTGGTCTCAGGCAATCAGTCTGCCTCAGTCTTCTAAGTAGCCAGAACTACAGGTGCGTGCTACCATGCCTGGCCAATTATTTTTTATTTTTATTGTAGAGATGAGTTCTTGCCAAGCTGCCCAGGCTGGTCTCGAACCTGTGAGCTCAGGCAATCCCTCACTTTGGCTTCCCAAAGTGCTGGGATTACAGGCTTGAGACACTGCATCCAGCCAAGAATTATGTTTAATCTACTCTGCCTGTACTCCATAAATGGAACCACAAAGCCTTAATGACAGCACAACCGTTTACAGCATGTTTTACTGAATGTTTGAAGTTCAGTGTTGACTTACTGCTCAGAAAAAAAAAGACTCCCTTGAAAATGTTACTGCTCCTGGACAATGCACCTGGTCACCCAAAAGCTCTGATGGAATTGCATAAGGAAATTACTGTTGTTTCTGTGTTCGCTATCACAATATTCATTCTTCAGCCTACAGATCAAGGGGTAACTTGGACTTTCAAGTCTTATTGTCCAGGAAATAATTTCATAAAACTATAGCTGTCATAGATGATGATTTCTCTGACAGATCTGGGCAAAGTAAACTGGAAGTCAGCTTGAAATAATTAATTACTCTATAAAAGAGATACCTGCACATGCATGTTTATTACAGCATTATTCACATCAGCAAAAACATGGAACCAACCATGCTGCCCATCGAAAGAGGACTGGATTTAAAAAAATTGTGGTCCATACACATAATGGAAAATTACACACCCATAAAGAAGGATAAAATTATGAATTTTACAGCAACTTGGATGGACTTAGAGTCTATAATACTGAGTGATCTATCACAGAAACAAAGAAGTGAGTACCACATGCTCTCACTCATAAGTGTACCTTGAACAATTATCATAATACTGTAAGAAAGGGATTGGCAGTAGCGGGAAACTGTCAGGGAAGGGGGGTGGGATTGGCAGCTGAGGAAAACTGCTAGGGGAGGAAGGGACACACCTCATCAATAAGGGCACCTGCATAATGAACATTTGTATACCTAACCCTGAATTGTGCCCCACATCTTTAAAATGAAAAATTAAAAAAAATTTACCATTGTAGATTCCAGGAAGAATATTTATGACTCATGGTAGGAGCTCAATATTTCAGCTTTGACGGGTGTTTGAAAGACGTTGATTCCAGCCTTCATGAACGATTGAGGGATTCAAGACCTCAGTGGTAGAAGTAGCTGGCTGCGTAGTGGAAGTAGCAGGAGAACTAGAATTCGTGTTGGACCTTGAACATGTGTGTCTGGATTGGATCAATGTCATAATAAAATTTTAATGGATGGGGTGTTGCTTCTGATGGATACACAAATAAATGAGTTTTATGCGATAAAATCTACTCCTGGAGGAGAGGCTGCACATATTGTTGCATAACAATATTTGTATAACAAAGGATTTAGAATGTTTCATAAATGTAGTTGCTAAAACAGTGGCAGTGGTCGAAAGAATCGACTCCAATTCTGAAAGAAGTCTATTGTGGGTAAAGTGCTATCAAACAGTATAGCATGGTACAGATAAGTTTTTCAAGGAAGATAGAGTCGATTGATGTGTCACACTTCACACTGCCTTTTAAAAAAATAAACTGCCACAACAACCTCAACTTTCAGCGACCACCACCTTGACGGGTCAGCATTTGTCAACACGGAGGCAAAGACCTCCACCAGCAAAAATATTACAACTTGCTGAAGGCTCAAACAATAGCATGTTTTTTGGAATACAGTGTTTTCAAATTAAGGTGGGTACCTTATTTCTTTAGATATACTCTTATTGTACACTTACTAGATTACAGTCTGGTGTAAACATAACTTTTATACACACTCTGGGGAACCAAACATTTGCGTGACTGGCTTTCTTGTGGTATTGTTTAATTGCAGTGGTCTGGAACCAAACTTGCAACATCCCCGAGGTATGCCTTTTATAACGTCTTATTTTTAAGAAAGCATCATTGTGTCTGATTTTAATATAACTAGCACAGTTCCCTTTTGGTTACTGTTTCACTAAATATCCAATTCTATCTTTCTCTTCCAAACTGCTTATATCCTTATACCTAAAGTAAATTTATTGTACATAACAGTTGTAAATTTATTGTACAAAATAGTTGTATTCTATTTTTAGAAGTCCCTTCTGCCAATATATATGCTTTTGATTAGGAAGTTTAATTCATTTATATTTAAGTCACAGTTAAGTGCTGTATGAGGACATTTCTGCTAATGATGAATATCATATCAGATCGTGATTTTGTATGTTTATTTCTATTAGATTATAATATCAAATTATTTCTGCATTTTTTTCTATTGAGATACACAAATGCCATTGTTTTAATGCTAGCAGAGGTTGATTTTGAGGTTGAAGGAAATACCTCAACTCCATGGCATAAAAGTGTCAGGGGGAACAGCAAACACTGATGGAGAAGTGGCAGCAAGTTATCCAGAAGACAATACTTGGTACAATCACATGTTACACATGTTTGTAGCCTAGGAGCCATAGGCTGTACCATACTGCCTGAAAGTGCCATAGGCTATACCACCTAGGTTCATGCGAGTACACTCTATAATGTTTTCACCATTTTGAAATTACTCAACAACACATTTCTCAGAATATATTGTCTTCTTGTTGTGACACAGGATTGTACTAGATACTTTTCGATTTTAAGTATTTTTAATGCCTATAGCTTTTTGATCTTTATATCCCCTTTTAAGGGATATAATAACTTTGTATGATTTCTTTAAAAAAGACATTTGTGTTCTATTCTCAGTTTTTGTTATGTATTCTTTATAGTCATTTTCTTTGTTTACCAAAGGGTAACATACATTTTAAAGTTATAGCAATCTACTTTGAAACAATATTAATACGACTATAGTTCCACACAAAAACTCTAGTGTATGTATTAACTTATTTATGTCTTTATCTGCATGCATGTGTATTTTAAGTCTTTAAGAAAAATAAGAGTATATGCCATAATTTCCAAAACACATTCTTTTATTTTTTGCTTTATATTTCCCTTTTCCCTAGAGGTTCATTCCTTTACATGGCTTCGGATTACTATGTAAAATTCTTTTATTTTAACCGTAATTACACTCTTTAGCATCTTTTTGTAGGGAAGTTCTAGTGACAATAAACTCCTTCAGTTTTTATTTACTAAATAATTGTCTCACATATATTCCAAAATTTGTGAGAAGCCTATTAATTATCTTATCCAGGATCCCTTGTACTTCACGAATCATGTTTTACGTGCTGCTTTCAAATAATCTCTTTACCTTTGGTTTTTGACAGTTTGATGATAATGTATGTACATCTGGGTCTCCTTGAGTGTACCCTAGCTGCAGTTTTTTAAGGCTCTCGTATTTGTGGATTCATACATTTCATCATATTGAGGAAGTTTTTGATAATCATTGTCTCCAAATAATTTTTCTTCTCCATGCACTCTTTTTTGGGACTTCAAAATGTGTTGACTGGTTGAGGTGATTGTGTCCTATGTAGCCCTTAGGCTCTTTTCACATTTATTTCTTTTTTTAAAATGTTTTTGCATGCACACTCCATAATTGCAAATGTCCTATCCTGCAGTGTGTTTCCTTTTCCTTGTTCAAATCTTCTGCTGAAACTCTCTAATGAGATTTTAAGTTTAGTTATATTTTTCTGCTCCAGAGCTTGTTTGGTTTTTTAAAAAATAATTTTTATGATATTGTTGAGATTCTCATTTTCTTCATCTATTGTTTTCCTGTAGTTCTCTGTTCATATTTTTCTTTAGGAACTTGAGCCTATTTAAGTCAGTTTTTTAAAAAAATCGTTTTCTACTAACTTTAATGCATGTGCATCTTCAGAAATGATTTTTGCCAATTTATGATCCTTACAATATCATTTGTTCCTGTTTCTTTGCATGTCCTGCGGTGTTTTTAAATTTGACATTAAAGCAGACAAGCAGACAACTCCCACTCAATGTAGGTTGTTCTGCCTCATGGCATTCATTAAGTAATATACTTGTATGTTCTGTTTTTTTTTTTTTTTTTTTTGAGTTGGACTCTCCCTCTGTCACCCAGACTGGAGTGCAGTAGCTGCTCCGGGCCACCGCAGCCTCAACCTGCTGGGCTCTGGTGATCCTTATGCCTCAGCCTTCCAAGTAGCTGGAATTACAGGCGCGCGCTACCATGCCTGGCTAATTTTTTTGATTTATTGTAGAGATGAGGTCTCACCAAGTTGCTCAGGTGGGTCTCGAACCCATGGGCTCAAGTAATTCACTCACCTCAGCCTCCCAAGGCATGGGATTACAGGCTGAGCCACCAAGCCTGGCTGCTTGGCATGTTCTTAAACTTGGGGTCAGTCCAACCTGAAACCTTAAGGTCTTGATTCTTTTCTGAGCATGTACCTTGTGTGAACTTTAAAATATACAACTTTCAAAATATCTTAATATTTCAAAATTTCACAACCCATTTTCTCCTCAGTAGCATGGATGATCTAGTTGATGTCTTACCCCTAATCTCTTGACCATAGAATCTGTGGGTCTATAGTCACCCTGCACCTCTAAGGAGTCACTATGCACGTTCATAAATTTGTATGTCTTTTTTCTTATCAATCTGACTTTTGTTGATTGAATTGTTAGCAAATTTCCAGAATGTGAAGGGAGAATTATTCCCTTGGCCTATATAAGCCTAATATCTCTCTCCCATAGGAAGACCCCATGGAGATGAACCCTTCACCTAATGCCACGGCCTCCCTTCATTGAAGTCTTTCTCACTATACTAACCTGGCTTGCAGAGTTGCACAGGTTTTTTAGGTTAGTACAGGTGACTGGAAAGAGCTGTTATTTTTTTTTTTTTGAGTTGGAGTCTCACTCTGTCGCCCAAACTTGAGTGCAGTGGCACGCTCACAGCCACCGCAGCCTCGACCTGCTGAGCTCCAGTGACCTTCCGCCTCAGCTACCACGCCCGGCTAGCTTTTGATTGTTATTGTAGAGACGAGGTCTCGCCAAGTTGCCCGGGTGGGTCTCCAACCTACGGGCTCAGACAACCCACTCGCCTCGGCCTCCCAAGTGCTGGGATGACAGGCTGAGCCACCGAGCCCGGCCTTAATTTTTAAATGATTGTATTTCTCCTAGCTCTGGTCTAGTGTTTCTGAGGCTGGTATCCAGTCTCCCAAGTGGCATCGGGTGGGAGCATGACTGAGGATCTCATGACACACTGATGTTTTTAAGGCCTGTAGTGTAGGATGTAGGAAAGCAAAATATGCCGCTCCAAATCTACTTCTTTGGCATATCCGGATATGGCTATTGCGAGGGGCCGTGGACACAGGGATAGCTCTGAGATGCTGTCCTTGATTGGGGAGATTTGACTCTGTAGAGGAAATCTACATGAGTGGAGTAAACAGAGGATGCAAACAGACTCTCTCTGGGGCCTCCCTCCTCTGCCTTATGAGATGCAGGAAGCATTAACATGCAGGAAAATCAGAGGAAGAGCCTGACACCTTAAAAATTCTGACAGAGAAACTCTTCCATAGGCCACCATGTATTCCTCCTGAGGACAGCTCAGAGAGTATCTGAGACGTTTCTATCTGTGTGAGGAGACTGCCGTGACATGTCTCCCATGCTCCCCCCATACCTTGTGACTCTCGCCTTCCTAGAGATTCCAAGCTCTTCTTTCTTTGGTAGCCTCTGTGTAGTCTAAACACTTCAGTCACCTGGCCTTTCTTAAGTTTCTGATTTGCAGGACTCTCGCGTTCATGTCCATGTCAATGAATTTTCATGTCTTGTTTCTTCTGTTCATCTACTGTCAGTTTGTTTTATGGACTAAAATTGTTGAACTTTCAGAAGGAGAAGGAAAGAAAATTCTTTTCTCAACTACACTGGTATCTGCATAGCATGCAAACCAGGACGGGAAACATCCACGCTGAGGGACAGCTGGGCTGCAGTGACCAATGGTCCCTGTGGCCAAAGTGCTTGCACTGACTGGAAACTTCCTTCAGGTGAATGAAAACACCCCTCCGTGATAAGCACTTGATCGTGAGAGTCTCTGGGAAGCACTTAGTGTTTGGAAGAAGCAGGTTTTGTTGTTGACACCAAAATCCACTTCTTGACTCAGGAGAAGGCTGTTTCTCTCAGCACGTCTTTTATCCTTGCCATCACCCCACAGTTTCTCATGGCTTCCATAAAGCCATCCAACACACTATATTTCTGAATGTTGTTCACTAATCATGACTCGGCCTCCTTCCCAGGTGAAAATTCAAAGAGAGAATTTCTTCTTCTTCTCTCCCTTTCTCCTGTCTCTGTACCCTGAGGTTTTTCTACACAAGAAACTCTTTAGCTTGGCATCTGTCCAGGCGTGGGTCATGATGTGGTCACGTTCACCCCCTTCTAGCATCTGATCACACATCAGGGTCTTTGACCTTGTGGAGAAGACACAGAGTTTATGTTCCTGGTTTCCTGCTTCTTTCTGTCAGATTTCTGTTCTGATATCTCCAGTTTGCAAAAGAGATACAGGAACTGTGTAGACATCTATCCTACACTCGTCTTGCATAATGGCTTCTGTTTCAGTTAGAAGGAACATTGTACCTTATAGTAAGAGAAAAAAATCTTCACTCTATCAATTTTCCAGATGTGTCTGGCTTAAATAGAGGGACTTTCACTGTCTAGGGTGAGTCCTCTATGCCTTGGCTATCAGTTCTTTACAGTCAAGAGTCAAGAAACATTTCCAGAGCTCTGCATGTTCCTGGAAGTTTCCCAAGGCCTCCACCGTCCCACTTCGTGGCTGACAGCCTCAGCGCCGGGTCCGGCCTCAATACCCTTGGGGTTAATGTCTGTATGCGATGTATCCCTGTCAACTTCAATCTTCAAAAGAACCCAGCAAGAGTAAGCTTCATAAATAAAAAATAAAGTTTTTTCCAGACTAACAAACACTGAGGGAATGCACCACCATCAGACTGGCCCTACAAGAAATACTCAAAGGAGTTGTAAGCACAGATATGAAAAGTTGGCATCACCAACCCCCAAACAAACTAAAGTATAAAACTCACAAGTGTCAACCAAAAAATCACCCAAAGAAGAAGGAGAAACAGATCAGATAGCAACATGATAGAATTCCACAAAGACAGGGAAAAAGAAATAACTTATTAAAAGCAACTAGAAAGCAATTCACAATATAGTAGAAACAAATCTTACATATCAATATTAAACTTGACCACAAATAGATTAATCTCCATTTAAAAAGACAGAGATTGTGTGAATGGATATAAAGCATGATCAAACTATATACTGCTTACAAAAAATTTACCATACCTGTAAGGTAAATTTACCTTACTTATAGATAGAAACAAAGGTGAAAAACGATATTTAATGCAGATGGAAGCTAAAAGCAAGCAGAGTACTATATTTATAGAAGGCAAAACAGACTTTAAATTTAAAAATAGCCCCAAAAAGAAAAAGAACATCATAATATAACAAATAAATCAATTCAGCAAGAGAACATAACAATTCTAAATATATATGAACCCAACACCAGATCACCAAGATCCACAAAACAAATATTACTAGACCATTAGAGAGAACTAGACAGCAATACAAGGTCTGACAATGTTTTTTTTTTTTTTTGAGTTGGAGTCATTCGGTCGCCCAGACTGGAGTGCAGTGGCCGCTTCCAGCCACCGCAGCCTCGACCTGCTGGGCTCCAGCGATCCTTCTGCCTCAGCCATCCGAGTAGCTGGAATTACAGGCATGCGCTACTATGCCCGGCTGATTTTTTTTTTTTTAATTTATTGTAGAGATGAGGTCTCGCTGCCCAGACGGGTCTTGAACCCGCGAGCTCAGGCAATCCACTCACCTCAGCCTCCCAAAGGCGCAGGATTACAGGCTGAGCCACTGAGCCTGGCTTAAGGTCTGACAATTAAGTTCACAAAGTCATCCTAGAAAAAGTGCTACATACCTCATTGCTGAATATCACTAGGGTAATCTTTGAAGTACTCCCCTGGGAAGCTATGCACAAAAGCCAGCACCTAGTCCACCCATCGAAACAATTTTGGAACCCTTTTTCTGGAATGACCATCAGAGCTGTCATTGTATTAACCTTGATGTCCTGAATGCCATTAAAATGTCTTCCTTTCAATATTTTCTTTATCTTCAGGTAAAGAAAAAAGTCATCAGGAGCCAAATCAGGTGAGTAGGTGGGGTGTTCTAATATAGTGACTTGTTGACTGGCTAAAAACTTCCTTGCAGACAGTGCTGTGTGAGCTGGTGCATTGTCGTGATGTAAGAGCTCCCTCAGGACCATTTTTGCACCCATCTTTCTCATGCTAAGATTTTCAGTTAGGATTTTCCGAACTGTTTCTCTGTCAATATTTATTTGATCTGCTCTACTTCTCACAGTCAGTTGATGATTATGACGCACAATTCCACAAGTCTTTACAATGTTTTAATCAGTTCTCCTTGTTACTGGCTGTCCTGACTTCTCTTCCTCAGTGATGCTTTCCCTCCCCTTAGAAAAATATTTAATCCATTTGTACGCTGCCATTTTCTTTATGGCATTATTCCAATAAACTAGGACTAATATGTCCCTGTTTTCACTTCTACTCTTGGCAGGTTTAACAAGAAAATTAATGTTTGTTTGTTGTTCTAATTCAAGCTCAGACATTCTCGAGATGACACATAAAAACATGCAACAACAATAATGAATGCCACTACAGTAAGTCACTGCTACACACTGACATGAACACAGGTGTGGGACACTGATATACCAAAGTTATGAAACCTTACCAAGTTTGTACAATACTGCCAATGTAAGCACACGGTGGCAAGTTCGTGCACGTAATAGTCAGATTTGATAATTATTGTGAAGGAATTCAACATCCTCTTATAACATCAGGCAGATCATTGAGACAGAAAATAAAAAATAAACATTTGACTTAAATTAGATTTTAGAACAAATGGACCAAACAAACATTTACAAAACATTTTACCCAACAACTGAAAGTTGGACATTTTTTTCTCATCAGCACATGAAACATTCTCCAAGATAGGCCATATATTGGGTCACAAAACAAGTCTCAATATATTTAACCAAATTGAAATCATATCGAGTATATTCTTAGACCACAGTGGAATAAAACTAACACCAAGAGAAATTTTGAAAACTATACAAATGTGTGGAAATTAAAGAACATACTTCTGAATGATCATTCTATCAATAAAGAATTTACTACAAGCCGGGCTCGGTGGCTCAGCCTGTAATCCCGTGCCTTTGGGAGGCTGAGGTGAGTGAATTGCCTGAGCCCACGGGTTTGAGACCCGCCTGGGCAGCGAGACCTCATCTCTACAATAAATCAAAATATTAGCCAGCCATGGTAGCGCGCGCCTGTAATTCCAGCTACTCGGAAGGCTGAGGTGGTAGGATCGCCGGAGCCCAGCAGGCCGAGGCTGCTGTGGCTGGGAGCGGCCACTGTACTCCAGTCTGGGCGACCGAGTGAGACTCCAACTCAAAAAAAAAAAAAAAAAAAGAATTTAGTACAACTTAAAAAGTTAGAAAACAAAAATGGAAACAACCGATCAAAACCTGTGAGACACAGCAAAATCAGTGGTAAGAGGGATACTTACCACATTAAATACCTACACCAAAAAAGTAAGAAGATTACAAATTAACAGCCTAATGTTGCCTCTGAAGCAGTGAGAAAAGCAATAAAAATATCCAGAGTAAGCAGAAGAGAAAAAACAACGAGCAGATCAGAACTATATAAAATAGACCAAAAAATTAAAATCACACAAAACAAAAGGTTAGTTTATTGAAAATATAAACAAAATAGATAAACCATTAACTAGACTAGCCAAGAAAAGAAGATAGAAGACCTAAATAAACAAAATCAAAATGAACAAGGAGACATTAAAATTGATACACCAGAAATCCAAAAGATTATAAGAGAATACTATGAATAACTATGTGTTTGCAAACTAGATAACCTAGAGGAAATGTGTAAATTAGTCGAACTATGCAACCTCCCAGGATTGAACTAGAAAGAGATAGAAAACCTGAAAAGACCAATAATGAGTAAGAGTACTAAACCAGTAATAAAAAAAATTCCCCTCCCAAAAGCCCAGAACCAGATAGAATTACAGCTGAATTCTGCAAAATGTGCAAAGAAAAATTAATATAAATTTTTCTAAAAGTGTGTCAAAAAATTGAGGAAGAAATTCCTAACTCATTCTACTAGGTCAATATCACTTTCATACCAAACCCAGACAAGAACACAACAAAAAAAGAAAGTGACAGACCAATAACCATGCTGTACATAGACACAAACGTTGTAAAAAAAAAAAAGAAAGAAAGAAAGAAAAGAAAAGAGAAAAACAGCAAACTGAATCCAACAGCACATCAAAAAGATAATATGTCATGATCAAGTGGGTTTTATACCAGGGATGCAAGATGGTTCAACATACACAAATCAGTGTGGTACATCAGACACACAGAATTAAAGACAAAAGCCACATGATCATTTCAACAGATGCAGAGACGAATGATGAATTCAGCATCCGTTCATGGGAACACCTCCAAAACCCCAAGTATAGAAGGAACAGACCACAGAAGAACAAAGTCCATACAACAAACCCGCTGTAACGATCACACTGAATGGGATGAAGTTGAAAGCACTTCCTCCCCTAAGAACTGGAACAACAAGACAAAAAACGCTACATGCACGACCTTCATTCAACATAGTAGAGGATGCTGGCGGTCCCATCCAGAGCAGTCAGTCAGGACAAAGGCATGAAAGGCACCCACATAGGGGAAGAGGTAGTCAAGTTATTCCTGCTCTTTGGGGATATAATTTTTTTTTTTTTTTAACATGGGCCCAAGTTTTCTTTGTTCGTTTCTTGCATTTGAAGTTCTCTTCGACGACATCCTTGGCCTGTGATTCTTTGCCAGAGGCCTTAACTACGAGGCAACCGCAACCCACCACGTTTCGGGGCTCCTCTTCTCTGTGGATTTTACACAGGCCTACCCATTCCCCTAGTTTCCTGTCGACCTTAATCAGGCTGACTTGGCGTTCAGCACCAAGGACCTCCACCCGCTCCCAGGCCCCGGGCTCATCACAGTCGGATGCCCGCAGCGATGGGCCGGGCATCGCCCAAGTCCTTGGCGGCTTCGGGAATGCCACGCGAGGAATCCACGTGGTGGTGCGGGCGGTCTCCGCCTCTCGCAGAGCAGCGTTCACGCCCAAGACGCCTCCAGCACGTCGATGCCTTCCTCGGCCGTGGGGGTGGATCCCGGGAGAAGCCGAATCTTTTATTTTATTTTTTTTGGAAGGCGGTATCTCAGTGTGGTTTTAATTTGCATTTCTTTCTTTCTTTTTTCCTTTTAATTGTTTTTATTTTAAAGATGTGGGAAACCGGGATCGGTGGCTCAGCCTGTCATCCCGCGCCTTTGGGAGGCTGAGGTGAGTGGATTGCCTGAGCCCGCGGGTTCGAGACCCGCCTGGGCAGCGAGACCTCATCTCTACAATAAAAAAAAAATAAAAAAAAATCAGCCGGGCGTGGTAGTGCATGCCTGTAATTCCGGCTCCTTGGAAGGCTGAGGCAGAAGGATCGCCGGAACCCAGCAGGCCGAGGCTGCGGTGGCCGGGAGCGGCCACTGCACTCCAGTCTGGGCGACAGAGTGAGACTCCGACTCAAAAAAACAAAAGATGTGGGGTACAATTCAGGGCTAGGTCTACAAATGTTCATTATGCAGGTACCCTTGTGGATGAGGTGTGCCCTCCCTTCCCCAGGTAGATTCCCACTACTGCCAGTCCTGCTTCTCCGTCCCCCCCAAGTGAATTTTATTTGTGCTGCTGGTGATCTTTCTCCTATTCTATTTGTAGTGAGTTTGCATTTATTTTATTTTATTTTTTTAATTATAAAGATGTGGGGTACAATTCAGGGTTAGGTAAACAAACATTGATTACACAGGTACCCTTGTGGATGAGGTATGCCCCTCCCTCCCCTAGCAGTTTCCCTTGAATGCACCTGTGCCTCCACCTCCCCATGACTCTGCCGTGGCCGCAAAAGGGTGGTATAATCTTATATCTAGAAACAAACTTAAAACCTCCAGCAAAAAACTTAGATGTGATCGTTACTTCAGTAAAGTTTCCGTACGCAAAATGAATATATACAATCGATAGCATTTCCATACACCAATAATAATGTAGCTGAGAACAAAATTAAGAAGACAATACTATTTGCAATAGCTACAAAAAGCAACACCTGGAATGTATTTAACCAAAGAGGTGGTAAACATACAAAGAAAGCTACAAAGCACTGATGAAGGAAATGATAGATGACGCAACAAATGGAAAAATATTCCATGGTCAAGAATCAGAAGAATTTGTATGATTAGCATGTCCACACTGCCCAAAGCGATCTTCAGATTCAATGCAATCTCTACAAAAATCCCAATGTCATTTTTCAGATAATTAGAAAAATTATTCTAAAATTTATATGGAACCAAAAAAGAACACAAGTTGCCAAAGTTATCCTGAGCAAAAAGAACAAAACTGGAGACATCACATTACCCGACTTCAAATTGTACTACAAGGCTATAGTAATCAAGACAGCATGATACTGTTGTGAAAAATAGACATGTAGCTAAATGCAACAAAATAGAGAAACCAGAAATAAAGCTATATATTTATAACCAAGGAAATTGGTGACTCTGGGTATGACACTTGTGGATATTTGTGGAAAACCAGTGAATATAATGATGTTAGTTGGTTGCATTTAGTGAGGCTGGAAAAGTAATGAAAGAAAGGATGAACTCAGAAATTCAAAATCCTGGATCAATTGATGCATGCCTGACCTAAGAACTTCTAGGTGCGCCATGAGGGAGAATCTGTGCCCTACAGCCGTCAGGCTGAAATTGCTAAAAATCAAACACAAGTGACACCAAAAGCACAGTCAACAGAAAAAAAAAAAAAAAAAGATCAATTGGACTTCATGAAAAAAAAAACCTACCAAGAGAGCAAGAAGCTGAACACAAAGGAATTTCCTGGAAGATGTCCAATACCCTGAACTTTATTTCAGACTGCCTTTGTTCAAATGCCAAGACGTTGCTTGGTGTCTTCAAGCTTTTGTGTGTATTTCTTTCATAGTTAAACTCTGTATCCTGTCTCCTACAGCCGTCCCGCCAATGTAAAATTTGGATTATGGCATCTCTTGACTTTACCTGGCTATATTTCCTGGTCTACCACAATTTCTCTTCTGTCCTGAATTCAGAATATTTTCTAACAGTCTTTGAATTTATGCCTTGAACTAATCCTGGAAACTCCCAAAGGCTAGTTGGAAATGCTACAATTAGTGACAGTCTCTGATGGAATGTCTCCCTCATAGGAACAGAACTACCTTGCTGTACTTCCATCCCACCAGGAGATTCAGTATATTCTCTCAATGTTCTTCAAAAGTGACCTCTGTATCTCTTCTCTGTGTATGTATTTCTGGACAAAAACTTTTTATAGACGACACACAAAAAAACTTGAAGTAACTGCGTGGCAGGATAATCCCTCGTTTCAAGTGCAGGTGGACAATATACGCCCTGTCACATTTCCCACTGTCCACTTTTGTTCCCTCTCTTCTGTGTTTTGGAGATGGTTCCCATTCCTGTTTCTTTGCAGAAAAATCTTTCGATGTTCACACTCAGAGTTTCTCAGGGTGAAAGGGAAACCCACGCATACAGCCTTTCAGAGTGGAAGGAAAACTTGGAAGTCAACAAATAAAAATGAAGGAGGCAGCTGGGCTCGGTGGCTCAGCCTGGCATCCCGCGCCTTTGGGAGGCTGAGGGGAGCGGACGGCCTGAGCCCGCGGGTTCGAGACCCGCCTGGGCAGCGAGACCTCATCTCTACAATCAATCAAAAAATCAGCCGGGCGTGGTAGCAGGTGCCTGTAATTCCAGCTACTCGGAAGGCTGAGGCGGAAGGATCGCCGGAGCCCGGCAGGTCGAGGCTGCGGGGGCCGGGAGCGGCCACTGCCCTCCAGTCTGGGCGACAGAGTGAGACTCCAGCTCAAAAAAAAAAAAAAGAAAGTGGTGCTATTTTTATGTGCCTTCAAATTTATTTGCCACTAAACTTTGCGAGCCACAGAAAATGAGAAAAGAAAATTTAATCTGTTTTTCTTTTTAGAAAATATCTGAACAGCCCTCATTAAAAAGTGGGCAAAATGCATGAATAGACACTTCTCAAAATAAGTCAGGCAAGCAGCCAACAGACACATGAAAAAATGCGCGGCTTCACTCATCATCAGAGAAATGCAAATTAAAACCACACTGAGATACCACCTAACTCCAGTAAGAATGGCCATCATTAATAAAACAAACAACAACAGATGCTGACGAGAATGAGGAGAAAAGGGAACACTTATACGGGGTTGGTGGGAATGCAAACTAGATCAACCTCTATGGAAAACAGTGTGGTGATTTCTAAAAGAACAGAAATTGACTTTCCATATGATCCAGCAATCCTCCTTCTGGGACTATACCCGAAGGACCTTAAATCACTCTACAAAAAAGATACCCACACACGCATGTTTATTGCAGCACTATTTACAATAGCAAAAACATGGAACCAACTGTGCTGCACATCAAAACTTGACTGAATAAAAAAAATGTGGTACATATACATGACGGAATATTTTGCAGCCATAAAGAAGAACAAAATTGGATTCTGCAGCAACTTGGATGCATTTAGAGTCTATCACACTCAGTGATGTATCACAGAAACAAAGAACAGAGTACCACATGGTCTCATGCATAAGCGGACCCTGAACGTTTACCATAATACTACAAAAAAGGAGTTGGCAATAGTGGAAAACTGCTGGGGCAGGGGGTGGAGGGGCATGTAACATCAATAAGGGTACTGATCTCAAACCAGGCAAAGTGAGGACCAAAGGCGGGCCCAAATTTTACCTGTATGATGTCCATTTGTATACCTAATCCTGAATTGTACCCCACATCTTTAAAATAAAATAAATTTTTTTACCAAAAAAAATGTCTGAAGTAACAACCACCATCCCTTCCCAAGATATGGAAAACAGACCATGACTCAGATCTATGAAGGAGTGAAGAAAAATGGAAATAAAGTTACGATTTCTCCAATTAATTCAAGGGAAACGACACTGTTAAGTGTGGCAATGGCATGAGTAATGCCACTTACCATTCTGAGTCATTGTTATGTGTCAGACAGGAATCAGTTAATCCTCACAATCACCCTAGCAAATAGGTCCAATCATCAACTTATTTTACTAATAACGGAACTAAAAAAGGGTACTGAATTTTCCAAGGTCATTTGAAAACAAGGTATTCTTTCTTTTTTGAGTTGGAGTCTCCCTCTTTCCCCCAGACTGGGGTGCAGTGTGACACTCACGGCCACCCCAGCGTCGACCTGCTGGGCTCCGGCGATCCTTCAGCCTCACCTTTCCGAGTAGCCAGAACTACAGGTGCATGCTGCCACGCCCAGCTAATTTTTTGACTTATTGTAGAGATGAGGTCTCACCAAGTGGCCCAGGCTGGTCTTGAACCCCTGGGCTCAGGCAATCCACTCACCATGGCCTCCCAAAGTGCTGCGATGACTGTCTGAGCCACCGAGCCCGGCCAAACTGCATCACTTTAAAGAGTAGAGAATGGCAGAAGGTTATGTGGGAGGAGAAGAGGGCAGGACTGGCATGGTGTGGGCCCTGTTGATGCCATGGGAAAAACATGCAGGGATGTTTGCAATCCATATTTCTCGCTTTTGTTTCACGGATGGAGTTCTGTCTGAAGAAAAGTTGTTTCTCAAATGTCGTCTCTTGGCGAGTGAAGAGTCCACCGATCCCTCTTTGAGGTCACTGCCTCTTCTGTGCTGTTTGTTATTTTAATATTGCTCAACGCAGTGGTCAGCCTCTAAAATCCACTGGGGATCATGAGATGGAAACGTTTTCCTGGATTATCTGGGTAGGCCAATGTCATTACAGGGTCCATATAAGTGGGATCCAGAAGGGTCACAGTCAAAGAAGACATGTGAGGACAGAATTATAGGTCGGAGATTATCAGGTTACACAACTGGCTTTGAGGATGGCATCAAGTGCCATACGCCGAGGAATATGTCCTCTCATAGCTGGAAATGGTGAGGAAGTGGCTTCTCTCTCAGCTCCTCAAGAAGAAATGCAGACTTGTGGACACCTTGATTTTAGCCCATAGAGGCTGATCTTGACCTTCTGATCTCCAGAAGTGTAAGAAAATAAATTCGTGTTGTTTAAAGCTACAACATTTGTGGTTATTTGTTACAGTAGGAATAGGAAACTAATATGGACGTGATATCATCAATTCTTATCCTCTCCTATATCATCAATTTTCCTCCCTACTAGAATGTTCCTAAAAGCACACAGGCATGCTGTTATTTCTGCCATCACCAAAACAAAAGACAAAAACAACAAAAAACTTTGACTTCACTTGCTTCCTCAGCGACTGCTCGATTGTCTGACCCCCACATGCAGCCAAATCTTTGAAAACTTTCTGCACTTCTGTATCAACTCCTCTCTTCTTACAATTTTTGGAACCTACTTTATTCAGGTTCTTGCCTCCCCCATGCTATCAAAACTGTTCTTGACTTTGTGAAGATCAGTTTCCAATTTCAAAGGCTGACACTGAATCTTCATCTTACTTGGCTTATTAGTAGCCTTTAAGTATTTTGTCCTTTAAACCGTTTTAAAATTTGATTTCTAGGACAGAACAGGCTCTCTCTTTTTCAATTACCTTTATAGTTGTGTCTCAGTCTTTGTGCCTGGGTCCTTCTCTGTTATCCCAGCCTCTTAATGATGGAAAGCAGCTAACTCACTCTTATCATTTTATTTCATTGCTTCAAGCGACAAGTATTTTCTGACAAATATTATATATGTATCTTTGGCCCACACCTTTCCTCTAACTCTAGGCTTGTGTGGCCAACTATGTACATGATCCCTCCACTTGGATACCTAATGAGCATCTCAAACAAAACATGTCTAAGACTGAACTCATAATCTTCCGACAAACACCTGATCCTCCCACCTCTTCTTCATCTCAGCCAGTGGCAATTCTTTCCTTCCAGTCGCATATCCCAATATTTTTGGAGTCAAGTTTGACTCCTATTTTCTCCCTGCCACCATACAGCCACCATGTTAGGAAGCCTTGTTAATTTTAATATATCCATTTCCTCACCAGTATTGATCACATTCACTGCTTGTACTGTGGTCCAAGCTGGCATCATTTCTTGCCCAAATATTTGTAAGGACAATGAGGGAACATATCTACTCTTTTTTTCCCCAGTAGTATTTTCTCATCACAGTGTTCACAATTATCCTTTTAAAGCATATCAGCTCAGGTAGCTTCTTTGCTCAGAACTTGCAATTATTCTCTATTTTCCTAAGAATAAAAGTGAAAGTTCTTTCAAAGCCCATACTATGTAATCCCTCCTTTACTACTCAATTAGAAATGAAAAACGGAGACATTATGACTAATACCATGGTAATACAAAGGATCACTTAAGATTATTATGAACACCTCTATGCAAACAAACTAGACAATCTAGAAGAATTGGATACATTTTTGAAACATACAATCACCCAACCTTGATTCAGGAAGAAATAGAAAACTCGAATAGACCAATAACAAGCAGAAGATTGAAACAGTAATTAAGTCTCCCGATGGAAAAGAATCCAGGACCTGAAGGACTTACAGCTGAATTTGACCAGATTTTCGAAGAAGAACTGATACCAACCCTACTGAAGCTATTCCAGAAGATCAGAAAGGAAAGGAGAAAATTCTCCCTACCTCATTTTTGGAAGCCAGTATCACCCTATTAGCAAAGCAAGGTAATGACACAACAAAAAATTAATTAATATTAATTAATATCTTTATTAATTATATAATTAATTATATCATTAATATTTCTGATGAACATAGACGCAAAAATCCTCAATGAAATAGTAGCAAATTGAATTTAACAGCACATAAAAACAAAATTCCACTACGAACAAGTAGTTTTTATCCTCAGTTTCACATACACAAGTCAATAAACATGGTCCACCACATAAACAGCTAAAACCAAAAATCATACGATCATTTTAATAGGCACAGAAAAAAATAATAAAATCTAGCATTCCTTCAAGGTAAAAACTCTCAGTAAACTAGGCATAGAAGGTACATTCCTCAAAATAATAAAAGTCATAAACAATACACCCATAAGCCAATATCATCCTGAATGGAGAAAGGCTGAACACATTCCCCCTCAGAAGTCGAACAACACAAAGATGCCCACTTTCACCATTCCTATTCAACCTAGTACTGGCAGTCCTACCCAGAGCAATCAGGCAAGTGAAAGAGATAAAGGGTATCCAAATTGGAAAAGAACAGATCAAACTATCTCTGCATGCCAATGATATAATATTATACCCAGGGATTCCTAAAGATACTCCCCAAATCCTCTTGAACTTGATAGATGAATTTGGTAAAGTTTACAAATAAAACATCAACACACACCAATCAGTAGCACTGCTATACATCAATAGCGACCAAGCTGAGAATCAGATCAATAACTCAGTTCCACTTAAAACAGCAGCCAAAAAGCTAAAATACCTAAGAATATATTTAACCAAGGAGGCAAAAGATCTCTACAAGGAGAACTAGTAAACACAGATGAAAGAAATTGTAGAGGACACAAACAAATGGAGAAATACCCCATGCTCATGGATTTGCAGAATCTACATTGTTAAAATTGCCATATTACTCAAATTAATCCACAGATTCAACAGAATCTCTATCAAACTACCAGTGTCATTTTTCACAAAATTAGGAAAAGAAAAAAAGAAAGTGCATATGGAACAAAACAAAACAAAAGAGCCAGAAGAGTCAAAGCAATCCTAAGCAAAAAGAGCATAGCTTGTGGTATCACATTATCTGATTTCAGTAACCAAAGCAGTATGGTACTGGTACAACAGCAGACACATGTATCAATGGAACAGAATAGGTAATCCAGAAATAAACCCAAACACCTACAAAGCAGAAAAAACATATACTGGGGAAAGGACACCCTGTTCAACAAATGGAGCTGGGAAAATTGGATAGCTACATGCAGAAAAATGAAACTTGACCCCTATCTCTCACCATATACAAAAATTAACCTGGCCAGGCTCGGTGGCTCAGCCTGTAATCCCAGCACTTTGGGAGGCCGAGATGAGTGGATTGTCTGAGCCTGTAGGTTCGAGACCAGCCTAGGCAACTTGGCGAGATCTCATCTCTACAATAAATCAAAAAATTAGCCGGGCGTGGTGGCATGTGCCTGTAGTTCCAGCTACTTGGAAGGCTGAGGTGGAAGGATTGCCTGAGCCCAGCAGGTCGAGGCTGCAGTGACTGGGAGCATGCCACTTCACTCCAGTCTGGGCGACAGTCTTGAGACTCCAACTCAATAAAAAAAAAAAAATCAACCCAAGATGGATTAAATACTGAAATGTCAGACCTGAAACCATGCTAGTTCAAGAAGAAAACCTAGAAAAAAAGCTTCCGCACATTGACCTAGGCAAATACAACAGAAACAAAAATAAATAAATGGGACTTAATTAAATTAAAAAACTTATGCACAGCAAAATAAATAAGCAACAGAATAATAAAAAAAAAAAACCCTACAGAATAGGAGACGATATTCACAAACTCAATATCTGACAAAGGACTAATATCCAGAATGTACAAAGAACTCCAACAAATCAGCAAATAATCATATTAAAAAGTGGGTAAATAATATGAACAAACATCTCTCAAAAGAAGATACATGAATGGCCAACAAATATATGAAATAACGCTCAATATCACTCATCATCAGGGAAATGCAAAAGAAAATCATGAGATACCACCTTATACCACCCAGAATGGTCATTGTTTAAAAAAAAAAAAAAATTGGCACTGGCATGAATGTGGAAAAGAGGGAATGGTAATACTGTACATTCTTGTTGGGAGTGCAACTCAGTACAACCTCTAAGGAAACTGAAAGGGAGATTTCTCAAAGAATTAAAGTAGATCTACCATTTGATTCAACAATCTCACTACTAGATATCTACACAAAGAAACAAGTTGTGATACAGAAAAGACGCCTGCACTCTGATGTTTATCACAACACAATTCACAATTGCAAAGATGTGGAATTCAACCTAAATGCCCATCGACTGATCAGAGGATAATGAAAATGTCACACACACACACACACACACACACACACACACACACACACACACACACACACACACCATGGTATAATATTCAGCCATAAAAAAGAAAATAATGTCTCTTGCAACAACTTGGATGGAATTGGAGAACCTCACCCTATGAAAAGTAATGCAAGAACAGAACACCAAACTGTATGTTCTCACTGATAATAAGTGGGCGGTAAGTTAAGGCTCCACAAAGTCATGTAGAAAGCTATAGTGGACATATTAGGGATTCAGAAGGGGAGAGTGGTGGGATGAAATACCACCCCTCGGGTGTTAATAGAATTGCGCAGGTCAGGGGAGGTGGGTACTCTTAAAACTCAGACTTCTTCGCTACTATACAATGCATCTATGTAACCAAAACCTATTTGTATCTTCTAGAGCTATTGAAATTTTTAAAAAGTTGTTAAAAAGATAATGTTATACATGCTTAAAATTTGTTAAGACAATAGACTTTGTGTCTCACTGTAGAAATTGGTGACTGTAAGTTGATGAATGTATTCATCACCTTGATTGTATGGCTAACAATGTATAGACATATCACATCATTACATTGTCCACAATAAATATATCAAATAAATAAATAACTTATACTGGAAAACCTCAACAAATAAAAATTTTTTAAAAAGTCTAATCTGAGATTCCTATGGAAAAGTTCCAGGAAAGCCAAATTAAAAAAAAAGAAGCATACATGACCAATCATTATTTTTGTTGTACTTTATGCAAATAATCGAGCCAAGTATAAGACTAACCAATTGAACAAATAATTTGGCTTTAATATAATTTGTTTTGGTAGAAATGGGTGACTGGAGAGAAGAAAAAAAATGTCTCAGGAATAACTGGAGCACATCTCTTTTTAAAAATTTTTAGCCCTGTTCTTTGTTTTTGAGTTTTTGTGACTTGCTTATAATTTGGACTGAATATCATTCTTTCCAGGCTACAAGTCTCCAAATGAAGGTTTTCAATTTTTTTCTCCCATGTTCTGACTTTGAATCAATGGAAATTAAAAATGCTGTTTTCTTGAAGCCCTAAAAACCAAAGCTAGAAAACTTGATGTAAAGTCACTCCTCATTGTAACTTTTTCAGAACAATTGCCACTATCAGAAATTATCTATTTTATTCCTTTATTTGCCAGGGTGTTATCATATTCATTGTCTCAATTATCCAACACTGTAACCCCCACACCTAGAAAAGCACCCTAGTACATAGTTGGTGCTCAATAAATACTTGTGGAATGGATGAAATCAAGTTCTGAACATACCATATTGGGAATTTTGTGTTAGTCTCTGCTCTTCTCATACTTTGTGCAACTCTCTAACTGTCTCTAAACCTTTATTACAAGTTGCATCCTAAACTGGGTTCTGTTGTGGGCAGTTAAGAGGTCCAACTTGCACTTGGAATAGAGTAGCACTGCGTTAGAAGTGGTTTTAGAGACATCATGAATTAATGTCTCCACCCGTTACCGACTGGAAAGAGGCCAGAGGAACCTGTGTGATGCTCTGGGAAACGCTGCTTTTATGTTATCGCTTCTGAAATAGTAAAATACATTTTTACAAAAATGAAGCAAGATATTTGTCTGTTAAAAAAATGTGCTACCATGTGGGACTGAGGGATCCCCATTTGGTCAGATCTGCTCCTTATTTGGATGGATAAGTCCTTGACTTCCTCCCTTTATACCGTTATTAGGGTTTTTATTGCTGTTTTTGTTTTGTCTTTTTTTTTTTTTTGGTGTGTTGGAGTCTTACTCCATCGCCCAGGCTGGTGTACAGTGGCATGCTCACGGTCACCCCAGCATCGACCTGCTGGGCTCAAGCAATCCTTTCACCTCAGCCTTCCAAGTAGCCAGAGCTACAGGTGCGTGCTACCATGCTCAGCTAATTTTTTGATTTATTGCAGAGATGAGGTCTTGCCACGTTACCCAGGCTGTTCTTGAACCCGTGGGCTCAGGCAATCCCCTCACCTCGGCCTCCCAAAGTGCTGGGATTATAGGCTTGAGCCACTGCGCCTAGCTGGGTTTTTATTACTCTTATATGTATTAGGCCCTTGCTTGTTAAATTTACCGACCAGGTTTAATAGAGCCAGTTTGATTACAAATGGTGCTGCAGTAAGGCTTCCGTTCCAACATATTCAAAAGCCACCACCATGCCTCCTCTGGCTTAGATAGGCGAGAGTCCCATGATCCCAGGGTCAATGCCCCTCTTCAGCAGGAAGCAGCTACACAAAAATGACCCCTGTCCCTCTACATCCCATAGAGTTATGGGGATCATGTCTCTCGGGGAGAAAATGAGGCAAGAGGTAGAATGGAGCATGGGACGTGAATCTCCACAGACGAGAAGCCATGGGAACAGAAAAGAAGCCACGAAACAGAAACTTTAATCAACCTCCAAGGACAGAATATAAGCAACATTCCCTCCTGAGACTGAAACGTTACTCAACCTCCCAGGACAGAACATAAGCAACATCCCTTCCTGAAACAAGGTTAGAAAACCCACAAAACCCACAGAGGAGATACCCCAGATCTGATACACGTGCACAAGGGACCTCCTTGAACTCTCCATGACCTATTCATGCAAAAAGAGCTAGTTAAGGCTAATGCATACAGACTGCATCTCATGCATAAATTACAATTACGGAACGGCAGGCAGAAACATGTGCAGTAACCTGAATTACCCCATCCCCAGGAAGTACATGTAACCCCAGAAACATTAGTCAAACAGTTTTTGTCTTGCAAGCTTTGCAAAATCAGAGTCCACTTTCCCACCAAAAAGAATATACAGGGTGCCAGCTTTGTTGACACGACACTCTCAAGCTCCTCTTCAGCTCGGGCCTGCGCCTGTCTTTTCTGTTGCTTGTCGCTTTTGCTTCATGAACTACTCTTTGCTTTTGCTTCCTGTGTGTCTCGTCCAATTCCTTGTTCACGACACCAAGAACCTGGTTATCACCAATGGGGCTTCAGTCACCCCACAACACACCCATAGCCATATTCCCGGGTCCACCTATGGCTGGGACACTAAACATCCATGAGGCAGACGGTGCAGTGATCCAGATACTGCACTTGCAAAGCGGTGCATATACGAACTTGTAAGGAATATCGTTGGGTGACAGGTTTTGTCTAAATTCTTGCATCTATTGCATGTGCCGTTTTCTTAGCTCTTGATGGGGTCTCACAGTTGACTTACATTACATTTTTTCTGTCCCTCCACATTTCTCTGTGGAATTTGCTTTGCTCTAGTCAACACCCGAGGACAGGGACCCTGGTTCCCAGCCTTTGTGGCAGAAAATGGAGCCCAACTTCCACCGACACCCATTAGCCAAACCAGAGGAACCGATCATAAGAGCCAACCAACCCCTTCCTGCTTTTGCAGTTTTCTACTTTCCTGACTTTACTACTGAATCCCTGCTTCCCCCTCTACCTGTTGCCTCATTCTCCCTTTAAAATGCTGAATCACCTTGTACAGATCGCAGTTCAGTTTAGTTCCCGCTCAACCTCTTTCCTGTTGCAATCACATTTTACTGATAAAACTGTCCTCGCTATTTTAACTAGAGTCCACTGTGTTTATCTTTGATTTCAGCAATAGCAACATTGGCTCCTGGCTTTCATGACTTGCTTTCGACCGGTCACAGTAAAGACAGACAAATGAGATGCTTACCTCTGGGTTCGAAGACTATTGAGCAAGAAGTTAAACAGTCGAGATTTTAAAATGTGATTAATTTCTTATCAAGTCCTGTGGTAACTCAAAAGAAACATTGACACTTGATAATTAAAATAGTAACTAAATATGCGCCTTAGCGCTACTAACAGCTACAACTCACTTCCTTAAATCTCTTATGTTTACAAATCATGCTTGCTTGATCTTTAAGTTTCTAGACAAATGTAAGGGTCAGCTTACAAAGTTTAAAAAAAATTATCTTGTTGCCAGAAGAGATAGAGAATTTCCTTCTTTCTCTTTTCTTGGAGAATTTCCTTGAAAACACTGTATTTATAAATCCTTCCTCAGTTTCTTAGACATGCATGTAAATCCTTTTTTATTTATTTTTAAAAGATAATAAGGTTTTACTTTTTTAACATACATATTTTATATATATATATCTTATTTCAAAGGTGTGGGGCACAATTCAGGATTAGGTATACAGGTGGACACTGTACAGGTAAAATTTGGGCCTCCCTTTGGTCCCCCACTTTGCCTGGTTTGAGATCAGGTCCCCTTATTAACGCTATGTCCCCACCCACCCATCAAATCCAGCAGCAACCTGCTACTGCCAATCCCTTCTTTACAGTATCATGGTAAATGTTCAGGGTCCACTTATGAGTGAGAACATGTGGTATGCTGATCTTTGTTTCTGTGATAGATCAATGAGTATTTATAGGCTCTAAATCCATTCAAGTTGCTGTGAAGTCCACAAGTTTGTCCTTCTTTATGGTTGCCTAATATTCCATTTGTATATGCAACACATTTAAAAATCCAGTCCAGTTTCGATGGGCAGCACGTTTGGTTCCACGCTTTTGCTATCGTGAACAGTGCTGCAATAAACATGCATGTGCAGGTATATTTTTTATTGAATGATTCGAGTTTCTCTGGGTATGTGCTCAGTGGGAGGATTGCTAGGTCATATGGAAGATCAATGTCTAGTTCTTTGAGAAATCACCATACTGTTTTCCACAGACGTTGAACGAGTTTGCATTCTCATCAGGAGTGTAGAAGTGCTCCCTTTTCTCTGCATCCTTATCAGCATCTGCTGTTTGTTTTATTAATGATGGCTATTCTTACTGGAGTTAGGTGGTTACTCAATGTAGTTTTGATTTTCATTTCTCTGATGATTAGTGAGGCTGAGCACTTGTTCATGTGTCTGAGGCTGCCTGTGTATCTTCTTTTGAGAAGTGTCTATTCATGTCTTTTGCCGACTTTTTTTTTTGAGTTGGAGTCTCACTCAGTGGTCCAGACTGGAGTGCAGTGGCTGCTCCCGGCCACCGCAGCCTCGCCTGCTGGGTTCCGACGATCCTTCCGCCTCAGCCTTCCAAGTAGCCGGAATTACAGGCGTGCGCTACCACACCCGACTGATTATTAATGGGACTGTTTTTTCCTTTTGAGTTCCTTGTAGATCCTGGATGTTAGGTCTTTGTCAGATATACAGTTGGGTAATATTTTTTCCCATTCTGTGGGCTGTCTCATCATTCTCTTGGTGGTTTCTTTTGCTCTGCAGAATCTTTTCAGTTTGATGAGGTTCTACTTGCCTTTCTTATCTCTTATGGCATTGGGCACTTGAGGTTTTGATCAGGAATTCGTTGTCAGTTCCAATTTCCATAAGGGTGCCTCATGCATTTTCTCAGTTCTTATGGTTTGAGTTTAACTTTTAGGTCTTTTGATCCATTTAGAGTAAATTTTTGTGTATGGTGATAGGTAGGGGTCCTGTTTCAATCTTCTGCCTGTGGTCAGCCGTTTTCCAAGCACCATTTACTGAATAGGCTCTCTACTCCCCAGTGGTTTTTGGTGGAATCTTTGTTGAAGATGAGTTGGTTGAGAAATTGAGGTTTTGTTTCTGGAATCTCTATCCTGTTTCATTGGTCTATATGCCTATTCTTGTACCAGTACCAGGGTGTTTTGATTATTGTAGCCTTATAGTAAAGTTTAAAGTCTGGAAGTGTGATACCTCCCAATTTTTTTCTTTGGCTAAAGATTGTTTTGTCTATTCATGGTCACTTATGTTTCCATATGAATTTCTGGATTGTCTTAGAAGAATGATGTTGGTAATTTAACAAGTATTACATTGAATCTGTAGATTGCTTTCAGTAGGATTGCCATCTTAACAATGTTGATTCTTCCAATCCATGAGCATGGAATATTTTTCCACTTGTTTGTGTCTTTTTGGATTTCTTTGAACAGTATTTTGTGGTTTTCATTGTAAAGGGCATTCACTTCACTGGTTAGGAAGATGCAGAGGTATTTCATTTTTTTTGTGTGTGTGTGTGAATGGGATTGTGCTTTTATTTGGTTCTCTGCCTGTTTGTTGTTGGTGTATAAAAATACAACTGTCTTTTGCACATTTGCTTTGTATACTGAGACTTTGTCAAAGTCCTTTATAAGTGAAAGGAGGTTTTTGCTAGATTCTTTTGGATTTTCAAGGTATAGGAGCATATTGTCAACAAAGAGGGATAATTTAACTTCTTTTTTCCTATTTGGATACCCCTGATTTCCTTCCCTTGGCTAATTGTTCTAGCTAGGACTTCCAACACAATGTTGAACTGGAGAGATGAGAGTCTGGCTTTGTTTTTGCCTTGTCTTGCTCTGGTTTTTCAGGGGAAATGCTTCCAGTTTCTGTCCATTTAGCAATATGTTGGCTGTGCATTTAACAAAGATGATGCTTACTATTTTGTGATAAGCTCCTTCTATCTATCACTAGGTGTTTGGGGGTTCTTATCAAGAAGGGATGCTGGATTTTATGAAAGATTTTTCAATATCCCAATACAGGATATTGAACCAGTCCTGTATCCTGGAGATGAAGCCTGCTTGGTCATCATGGATGATTTTTGATGTGTGTTGTCAGGTTCGATTTGCTAGAATCTTGTTGAGAATTTTTGCATCTATGATCATCAGTGATATGGGCTTGTAGTTCTCTTTTTTTGTTGGATCTTTATCCAGTTCGGGTATCAGTGTGATGTTAGCGTTGTAAGATGATTTGGGGAGAATTTCGTCTTCTCAATTGCCTAGAATACAGTAGGATTGGTATCAGCTCCTCCTTGTATGTTTTAAAGAACTCTGCTGGAAAGCCATCTGGTCCAGGGCTTTTTTTTGTAGGTAGTTTTCTAATGATGAGGTCAATTTCCTGGTTTGTTATTGGTCTTTTCTGATATCACACAACCTCCCAAGGTTTTACTTTGGTTATCTGGATTCTTCTGCTAAAGTTAGGGTTTTGGTGGTCTTGTTTTTCCAGATCCTCAGTTGATTTGTTAGGCTGTTAACTTGTGTTCTTTCCATTTTCTTGATGTGTGTTCATAGAGATATAAATTCCCCTTTAGAACTACTTTCATCACATACCAGAGGTTTTGGTATGATGTTTCTTCATTTTCATTTGTTTCCAGGAATCTTTTAGTATCTGCTTTGATTTCTGTGTTGACCCAGTAATCGTTTGGCATCATGCTGTTTGGTGTCCATGTCTTTGTGGGTTTTGGGGGAATTTTGTTGGTGTTGATATTTATTTTTATTCCACTGTGGTCTGAGAAGGCACATGGCAGTAGTTCAATCTTATGTAATTTGTTTATGCTTGATTTATGGATGAGGATGTAACCAATCTTGGAGTATGTTCCATATGATGATGAGTAGAATGCATATTCTGTGTTTGTTTGGTGGAATGTTCTCTAGGTATCTACTAAGTCCATTTGGTCAGGTATCAAGTTGAGGTCACATTCTTAGTTGATTTTTTGCCTTGATGATCTATTGAGGGTTGTTAGTGGGGTATTTAAGTCCCCAGCTACAATAGTGTTAGGATCAATATCTTTTTTTTAGTTTACTTAGAGTTGCTTTATAAATGCTGGTGCTCTTGTGTTGGATGCATATATGTTTAGGATGAATATTTCTTGTTGATGGATGGAACCTTATATAATTATGTAGTGTCCTTTTGTATCTTTTAAAATTTTTGATAGCTTAGAGGTTGTTGTATCTGTTATTAAAATCACAACTCCTACCTTCTTTGGTGATCCATTCACCTGGAAATTCATTTTCCATCCTTTTACTTTGAGTCTGTATGCTTCCCTTGTGGTGAGATAAGTTTCCTGGATGCAGCAAATTACTGGCTCATGATTTTTTTTAACCAGTTTGCCATGCATTGTCTTTTCAGTGGTACCTTCATTTTCAAGCTGATTATTGAAATGTGATTGTTTATCCCCATCATGAGGTTCTTACAAAGATTTTTCTTTGTTTGTTTGATTCTTTTAAATTTTGAATTGATGTGTGTGTTTTCAAGTTTTCAGTTGCAATGTATTCTATGTTGATTCTGTGTTCTCCTGTTCTCTTTGAAAGTGTGTGGTCATTCTTTTTTTTTTCTTTCTTCTGTGCTTATACCTTTTTAAGTGTCTCCTATAGAGCTCACTTGGAAGTTGCATAATGTCTTAGGGATTGGATGTCTGAGGAGGATTTTAATTCTCTATTGCTGATGAATCTGAGCTTTGCTGGGTAGGAAATTCTTGGGTGAAATTGTTTATCTTTGAGGACTTTAAATATTGAACTCCAGTCCCTTCTTGCCTGTGGTGTTTCTGTCAATAGATCTGCTGCTATTCTGATTGGTTTTCCATGGTAGGTAGCCTAACCTTTCTCTCTTGTTGACTTTAGGATTTTTCCTCTTGTACCTGTTTGTGTAGGTGAATTACTTTGTGTCTAGGGGCTGATCTTCTCATCTGATGCTTTGCAGGGGTTCTCTGTATCTCTTGTGTCTGGGTGGTCACATCTCTGGTGAGATGGGGAAATGTTTCTTGAATAACCTCTTGGAATACTTTCCCCAAAGCATTCTCTATTTCCCTTTCTTCTTCTGGGATAACAGTCAGGCATAGGTTCAGCCTTTTGATATAATCACGCATCTCTTAGAGGCTTTGTTCTTTCTTTGTGAGTTTTCTTTCTATGTTTTTTTACAGATCAGGTTAATTCCATGTTTTGGTCTTCATGTTCAGAGAGTCTTTCTTCTGTTTGATGAATTCTACTTTCCATGCTTGGCAATATGCTATTTATTTCCTGGATAATATTTTCTTTAAGTTGGTGTCTCACTTCATTGCCCAGGCTGGAGTGCAGTGTCATGCTCATGGCCACCCCAGCGTAGACCTGCTGGGCTCCAGTGATAATTCCACCTCAGTCTTCCAAATAGCGGAACTACAGATGCACATTACCATGCATGGTTAATTTTTTGATTTTATTGTAGAGACAAGATCTCACCATGTTGCACAGGCTGGTTGTGAACCTGTGTGCTCAGGCAATTCTTTCACCTCAGCCTCCCAAAGTGCTGGGATTACAGTGGATAAAATTTTTTATAGCCAAAATCTCTGTTACAAGTTCTTTCAGTGTTGCATCTTGTCTCTCTTGAGTCTTATTCACTCTTTCCATTCATTCTCTAATCCCTGTTGTATTCTGGGGCCAGTCATTGTGACTTCCATCATTTGGGCTCTGATGTCTGAATTTTCAGATGTTTTCTCTTTGTTACACTGGGAATTACCTGTGCTCTTCCATTGATTTTTTTTCCCTCATCTGTGAACAATCTCCTTCTTTTCTCTTTAGTTCCATTAGTTAGTGGTAGTGGGAGAGGCTTTCACTTCTGATATTTGCTCATTCCTCTATTTTTTCCTGGTCAGGGCTCTGAGTTTGCTCTATTTTGAAGCAGGGCTATGGGAAGGAAGCTTTGCTGTCTCTTGCAGTTTTGAGAGTCAAATAAGGTGGAGGATGGGGAGCTAGGACTCAAATCATAATGTTCACTGATTGTGGTATGGGTTTCCTGAGACCCACTCTCTACCACCACTCTACATGATGATGCAATGGGTCCATATATACCCCCTGAGTCCAAGATACAGTAACAGCAATGAGGAGAACAGAGAAAAGTAGAATGAAATAAGATGGACAAAAGTACAAAATATTTTCAAAAAGAACACAGAAAAGCAAAAGCAGAAATCAAAGTAAAAAACATTTAAACATACACACAAAACAAAATGGAAAAAACAAAACACAAAACAAACAAGAAAAGCTAACACACACACATACACACCCAACACAAATCAAAAGGAGAAGAAAAAAGGGAAGAGAGAAAAAAAGGAATTCAAATTGAACCCTCAGACATATATCCACACATACGTTAAGCTGAAAAAAAAGACAACAACAACAAAACAACCAAACAAAAATACCTGAAAGATGAACACTCAATCATATATGTACACATAGACAGAAAACAAAAAAATGAAAGGAAAAACAAGACAGAAAAAAAAGAAAGAAAAAAGGTGGTGGTGGGGAATGCAGATAGAACCCTCACACGCTCATTCATGCACAAAGAAAAAGAAAACAAAAAAACTGGAGAATAAAACGACAACAAAAAACAAATAGGGAAAAAAGCCCCCTTGTGTCAGGTTCTGTAATTGTTCCTCTCAGCTGCTCATAGGTAAGCCTCTCTGCTGTCTCCTGAGGAGCTGTGACCTTATTCAGCCTCTCTGCTGTCTCTTGAGGAGCTGTGACCTTATTCACAATCTCCCTAGTGTTCGGCTGAGGAAGGAGGAAAAGGGGAATGGGTAGGGCTTCAGTTTCTAGACAAATGTAAAGGTCAGCTTAAAAAGTTTTTTTAAAAAATTGTCTTGTTGCCAGAAGATAGAGGATTTCCTTCCTTTCCTTTTTCTTGGAGCGTTTCCTTGAGAAACATTGTATTTATAAGCCCTTCCTCAGTTTCTTAGATATGCAAGTATTTTTTTTTTTTGAGTTGGAGTCTCACTGTTGCCCAGACTGGAGTGCCGTGGCCGCTCCCGGCCACCGCAGCTTTGACCTGCTGGGCTCCAGCGATCCTTCCGCCTCAGCCTTCCAAGAGCTGAAATTACAGGCATGCACTACCATGCCCGGCTGATTTTTTGATTTACTGTAGAGATGAGGTCTCGCTGCCCAGGCGGGTCTCGAACCTGCGGGCTCAGGCAATCCACTCACCTCAGCCTCCCAAAGGCACGGGATTACAGGCTGAGCCACTGAGCCCGGCTAAGTAAATCCTTTTAAAAATGAAGTCTCTTTTGAGAATTGCAACCCAAGAGTGCTTTCTTAGGGTATCAGAGCAAACTCTTTGAAATATAAACACCATTGAAGACAGTGACCTATCTCTCTAGGCTCTTGGTTTCAAGCTACACAGCCTACTTACACAGTTGAGTTTTACTTCTTCTTGAGATAAAAGTGATTTATTAGCACAGGTGGCTGCCTTAATTACCAAGTACATTTAGGATGGAGCCCTGGAAGACTGTTGTAGAAAATGGTGTTGTTACATGAGGACTTCTTACATGAGGACTAGCTGTCATTTATCTTGAGAACATGTGTGTAAACATTGTATCTGCTTGGCTATATAAAGTGGTAACATTTCTTTCTGTCTTTTGATCTCATTAGCATGTTACCTGTGATGTACATTGAAACTGAGTTTAATGGTTTTCAATAAATAACAACAAAAACAAAAAACATTTCCTTGGTTTCTACATTTGGGAAGAGGAGTTTTCTGGATTAAAAAGCGATTTTATTTATAACTTTCTTCCTCAATGTAAGGTAGGAGAAACCTGATGGTCAATGTTCCAAGTTAGGTAAAAGAAGATTATAATTGGATGTCATCATTGCCCATAAATTCTATCTTTAGTGACATAATCACAGACACAGAACTACCCTCCCTTATGCAGACTCCTTATTGGGAGCGCCCAATTTTACTCACTGTCTTGAGCACAAGGACTTCTTCCTGATTCCTGTCTCTCCTTCTGAACATGGACATATTTATTAGTACTTTTGTTCATTTTTTAAAGTTTTAAAGCAAAGCTTATTTAGAAAGCAAATGAAAGAGGGAGGGGGAAAGAGAGAAAGAGAGAGAGAGAGAGAGAGAAAGAGAGAGAGAGATTCACCTCCTGAAGGTAGGGGAGAGGGCCAAAGCTAAGAACACATGGCAGCCACAACTCAAAGAGCCATATGGAGACACCAGAGTTTAACAAAGGAGTGCCTATACTTTTGATACTCCAGAATGTTTACCTAGTTGCTATCAAAAACACCCTCTTTACCTCTGATGCTTCCTCAAAAAATTTTCACCCACTAGTTCCACTTTCTTCCTTGGTTACAAATATTCCTTTGTCTTGGTTGGAGTTAGAATTTGAAGAAAACTAAAATATTTCACCCCAAGATAAACTGTTTTGACCTATTTCATGATGACTATTCAGAAGGACTGGAATGAAAAGAATTGCTGAAAAGTGTCTTCTGTGAAGAAGATTAGCATCTGTAGAGAAACTCTACATCGATGCAGTCAGACATTTTCTGACTCCCTGGCTTATCCAGACCTAGGACATGTTAACTGAGAATTTGACACCTTCAGGGTGTGAAAGTAATATTTATCATCTGTTATCTCTGAGGGCTGCTATCTGTGAGGTTTCATCTAACAAGACCACCTTTACCAGCCAGGCCTTCTGTTTTCTCCCCCCCATAACCTGTCTGGTGGACATCCAAGCCCCCATACTCTCTATAACCTCAGATGGTTTATAAGCTTTTTTAACCTCCAGGGGTGGGGGAGGGGGGGATTGAGATAATTACTCTGTGGTTCTCTCCCATGCATGTCTATAAATTTGTATGGCTTTTCTCCTTTCAATTTGCCTGTTGTCAGCTGATTATTTAGCAAGCCTTCAGAAGGCAAAAGAGAATTTTTCTCTTGGCCCCTAAAAACTCAATCTCTCTCCCCTAAAGAAAGACCCCATTGAGATGGTCCTGACATGTAATGTCATGGCCCTCCTTGAGTAAAGTCTTTCTCATCATGCTTCTACAATTGCCATGAATTTTTAAAAAATATCCATTGGGAACAGAACAGATTACGCTAGTGATGGGCATCTGACGCTCAGTCAGTTTCCCTCATGAGAATTTGAAGTCTGAAAGAAAGATCGCAGATAGCAGGAGTCATGGGTGCTGGGACGTGTCGCTGAGAGGGTTTTAGAGGGAAGGTAGGGTCACCAGTTGCTGGAGCTGAGACGTCCTGACGGCCCATGCTCCTGAGCATCTTAAGCCTTGGTTGATCCACCCTTCCTTTATTCCTTGAATCACCCAGGATGCTTCCACTAGCCCCTCTTCACCTGTGTTAGAGCCTGTTTTTACTGTTGCAAACATGCAAAACACACTTAAGTAATATACGGTGACCCTTGTCCTCAAATCATGGCCACCACTCTAGGAGCTGTATCCGTGGAAATTAAATCCTGTTACCTACTTGCTGTGGCTTGAATGTGTCAAACCCACAATTCATGTGTGAGAAAGTTAATCCCCAAATTCAACAGTGTTGAGAAGTGAGACCTTTAAGTGTGATTAGGTCATGAGCTGTGCCTTCCTGAAGGTCAATGCCCTGAGTTATCTCGGGAGTGGGTTAGTCATTAGGGGAGTGAAATCCGGGTAACAGGATGAGCTTGGCCCCCTTCCCCTCGCTTTCTGGCTCTGCCTCCTCACCTCCATCCTCTCGTGCCCTCCTGCCAGCCACCACCCATGGCGCCCTTGCCGATCTGGGCCCCCCGACCTTGGACTTTCAGCCTCCTAAGCTGTAGGAGAAACAAATCGGTGCTCTGGATAAACTGCCCAGTCTCAGTGATTCTGTTCTAGCAGCAGAGAACTGACTGAGTCACTACTCTGAAAACTTGACATTTCCGTGGTGCAGCTTTTTTGGTTTCTGTTGGACGCTATGCTTTTTGTATTATTGCTGATGGTGAAATCTTTCCATCTTATCCCATGTGTGGCTTACACCGCCTCAGGTGATCTTTCCACCTCAGCCTTCCAAGTAGCTGGAACTACAGGTGTGTGCCACCACACCCAGCTAATTTTTTGATTTATTGTAGAGATGAGGTCTTGCCAAGTTGCCCAGGCTGGTCTTGAACCCATGGGCTCAGGGAATCCTCTCGCCTCTGCCTCCCACAGTGCTGGGATTACGGGCATGAGCCGTTGTGCCCAGAGCCAATCCCTTTCTTAGAGTGTTATGATAAATGTTCAGGGTCCTCTTATGAGTGAGAACATATGGTACTTAGATCTTTGTTTCTGTTTTAGATCACTAAGCGTTACAGACTCTAAGTCCATCCAAGTTGCTGCAAAATTCATGAATTTGTTTTTCTTTAGAGTTGTGTAATATTCCAACATGTATTTGTACCACATTTTCTTTATCCAGTTCACTTTTCAGGCAGTACAGTTGGTTTCATGTTTTTGCTATAGTTGACTAATGCTCCGTTTTTTTTTTTTACTAAAAAACATTTGTGACAGTTTAGTGATGAAGTTAATATTTCCCATTCTTTCCCCAACAAAGGGTTTCTTTGACTGAACTGTGAGCACCAAATGACTAATCACAGTGTTCCAGAGGGCTGGGATGGGTTCCCTCCCACCGTCTTCCCAACAGCACAGAGAGGTACAGGTGTCCTCCCTTATCCTCATTACCTCTTCTAGCCAATCTCCTTCCTGCTCCGTGAAAACACCTGCCTGTCAAACTGCTGCTTCTTGCCGTAGTGACCTGTTATGCACCCCACGATCATGGTTCTCCTTGTTTTAGCATTTGGTTCTGGCACATTTTGCAATAACGCTTCTACTATCCATCGTGGTGTTTCCAATATCCTCATAGACATCATAACTAATGCTTTGGCTTTTCATCTCTGAGGCTGCACAGCCAGTACAAGTTAGACATAGATAGATACATTTTTGTATGCAGGTTTTAGAAAGTGTTCAGACATTTTTTTCACTACATTTTTACTGTAAGCCAGGCTGGAATGTGGACCGGCCAATCTATCTAACCTCCTCGGCCAATCAAAAGGAAATCCCATTAGACATAAGAATAGGACAGCTCAACCTTTCAGTTTGTGGTTTAGCATAATAATCACTAAAAATTTTTCAGGTTTCCTGAGGAAGGTGAAAAACTGAACACCACCCCTTAACTAAACTAAAGCCATATAAATGATAATAAGACCACCTCTTAGCTCACGAATTCATATATTGAGGAGTCTGGAAAATCTCCTACAAAGACAGAATATGTGTTCTGGAAAAAGACCACCTCTCCTCTCATCAGAAGCAGAGATGACAATCTCTCTGGGGTGGCTACTTGTGCTCCACTCTTTTTAGCATATAAATTATTGTGAAACTATATCTAGCTTTTTAGTTAAGAACAAAAGTCTGGTCTTTCTTTTTTGAGAGATTCGTCCATGCTAGATCTTTCTGGTATGAATCTTCTTTTTTTCTTCTCCTCTTCTCACTAATAAACTCTATTTTAAAACTTTGTTGGCTGGGCTCGGTGGCTCTGCCTGTAATCCCAGTGCTTTGGGAGGCCGAGGTGAGTGGATTGCCTGAGCCCACGGGTTCGAGACCTGCCTGGGCCCTTGGTAAGACCTCATCTCTACAATAAATCCAAAATTAGCCGAGCGTGATAGCGCATGCCTGTAGTTCCAGCTACTCGGAAGGCTGAGGCGGAAGGATCGCCGGAGCCCAGCAGGTCGAGGCTGCGGTGGCCGGGAGCGGCCGCTGCACTCCAGTCTGGGTGACAGAGTGAGGTTCCAACTCAAACAACAACAACAACAACAAAACCCAAAACTTTGCTGGCCTTCCTGAAAATCATTTCTGGATCAAATCAAAGAACCCAAGGGTTTGCTCCATACTCCACCCTCATCAGTCTCCTTGTATAATATAAATTCTTTCTATCTAGAAGAATAATCCCCAGCCTCTGCCTCATCTTTCTATTAGCCCTGAGAGTGTAATGGGCATCTCAAACTCAGCAAACCCAGTTTAATGATTTGAAATATTTGTCCATTTTCATTTTCTTAATTCTTACCATCTCTTAAACTCTTCCACTCTGGGTTTCATTGTCATTTCCTCTGTAAAAGTGTTTTTTTAATAAGGTTACCAAAATTCTTTTCTTTACTTCTACATGACTTCCATGTCACTGAAAGTAACAGTTAAAACTTCACTCCTGACTTACACAATCTACCTGCAACATCGGTCACCACTGACACTTTATCCTCCTAAAATCACTTTCCTTGCTTGGTTTCTATGGCATCACTCTCCTGGTGTTTGTCTTTCTTCTCTGTTTCTCACCATTTTTTTAGTGATTTCTCCTTATTTTCTACACATCTAACTACTGGGATTCTCCAACTCGTAATCATTGGACTCTTTTCTGTCTTCAGGGAGTGAGACTCCCCTGGTGATCTTAGACATTTACCTGGCTTTAAATACCATTAATAAGTTGAAACTTGTAAATCAATAACTTCAGCAGAACTCTTGCCTCAGAAATTCAAACCTTAATGTCAAATTGTTTACTCAGTATCTCCACTTGAGAATCGAATGGGATTTTCAAGCTCAGAGTAACTCAGATATATTTCTTTCAATCTCCCTACTATCTTGCTTCACCTAAAAGATTTCCCAGTCACAATGAAACAATAACTCCTTTTTTCTGTCATGAAGATGAAATTTAGGGAGTCATTTTTGTCTTTTTACATTCTCTCATAACCACTATAAAATCTGTGAATAATCCCTGCTGTGCTCACCTGCAAAATGTATCCAGAATCTGGCCTCTTCTCAACACTCTTCTATGATCATCCTGCTCCCTGTCATCCAATTCCTTGCCTCAATTATTAAAACAGCTTCCTAATGAGTTTGCTTCCTTCTGCCTTCACCAAACTGCAGTCTATTCTCTAAAGAGCAGATCAGCATCCCCCAGTGTTACCCAGTCTGTCTAAGAGCAAAAGCCAAAATCCTTGCTATAACCTGACGTTCTCTCCATGCCTTTCTGACTTCTTTTGCTAATCTTGCTACTCCAGAACGTGCTGACATTTTCTTGTTCCAAGGAGTGTGGCCTGAGGATCCTTCTGCCTGAATTCCTCTTCTTTCAGATACTAGCGGGGCTTGCTTCCTCCACCCCTTAGGACTTTTCTAAAATGTCTCTGTATCAGTGAGGATTTCCTTATTATGCTCTTTATAATTTCATTTGCCTTACTCTCTCTGTTTACCTGATTTTTTTAACCATTGTTCCCATCATATGACACAATCTTCATTCTATATGTTTCTTGGATGATTGTCTGTTTCTATATCCTGGAAAGTAAGCTCCAGGAGATCGGATAATTTTGTTTGTTTTAAAAGTAACACCTATAACAGTGTCCAGCACATTGTAGTTCTTCAATAAATAATTATTATTGAATGAAATAATCTTTCACAAAATTCCTTAATTTTCCACTCAGAGGGCGTGGAAAAAGCTTTTCTGACACACTTTTCAACACATCTTCCAGGATGTTATGTGTCATACTATCTCTTTTCATGTCATGCTACATTATATTTGCCATTTAACCTCTCTCCCTTGTCTTGGTCTTAAAAAGCTAAAGTGGTAGCAATTTTTTACACCTTGGAAGAGCTTAGCTAGACCCTCTGCTCAGATCCTCAATTCATGTAGTTCATTGGCTGCAGTTAAGGCAAAGCCAAGATCAGGGTGTCCTGTAAAGGATCAGTGGAGAATGATCTGCTTCCAACTTCGGGTGGTGATTGGCAGAATTCATTTCCTTATGAGCTGTTAGATAGAAGGCCTCAAGTTCTCGCTGTCTGGCCAGAGGACACATTAGTTCCTTGCCATGTGGGTGTTTCCAAGACGGCCCCTCGTTTTATCGAAGTTTGCAGGCTGAGAAGACAATAATGCAGGGTTTCTAGCCATAGAGGTTGCCTATTGTATTTATGAATGGGGGAAGTATTTTTTTAATTGGTTAGAATAAAGACACAAATGTCAGACACACTCAAGCAAAGGGTACTACTCAAGTGCAAGAATGCTAAAAGGCAGGCATTGTTGGGTACCCTCTTGCCATCTGCCCACTGGTTGTCTAAAGAACCAACAGCTTCTTGAGTGAATCCTATCTTATTGGTGGTAGATGCTGAGAAACCTTAGAAAATAGGAATGTCTCCAGGAAGCCAGGAACAAACATCTTTCCAATTGCAGAGGAAAGATAGATTCTGAAAACTATATGCTCCAAGGCATGACATCCATCTCTAAAAATGTTTCCACATAACTTTTGATGCAAACATTGGAATGAAGAAGCAGGGAGCACCAAGGCCTGGGCAGCGAGACCTCATCTCTACAATAAATCAAAAAATTAGCTGGACGTGGTGGCACACGCCTGTAGTTCCACTACTGGGAAGGCTGAGGCGGAAGGATCGCCGGAGCCCAGCAGGTCGAGGCTGCGGTGGCCGGGAGCGGCTACTGCACTCCAGTCTGGGCGACGGAGTGAGACTCCAACTCAAAAAAAAAAAAAAGAAGACAATTAGCGAACTCTCTTTCACTGACACATTTCCTAGACTGCTCATCCAGGGAAGTCAGGGAGATATAGTATCTCTTTGTTTCACAAAGCGTTTAGTGCCAAATAGAGATAAACATTGCAAAGGTGCTAGACACATTTTTAGCCTGTTGAATGATGGGCTCCATGCTATTAACATCAGTGAAGCAAGAATTGCTTGTACCTTGACCTTCACCTCATATCTGTTTGGTTCCACAGTTTTGCTAACTAAATATAAAGGGTGGCCAGGTACGGAGGCTCAAGCCTGTAATCCAGACACTTTGGGAGGCTGAATTGAGAGGGCTGCCTGAGCTCGGGGGTTTGAGACCATCCTAGGCAACTTGGTGAGATCTCGTCTCTACAATAAATCAAAAAATTAGCCGGACTTGGTAGTGCGCCTGTAGTTGCGGCTACTTGGAAAACTGAGGTGAAAGGATTGCCTTAGTCCAGCAGGTTGAGGCTGCAGTGGCTGTGAGCATGTCACTGCACTCCAGCCTGGGCAACAGAGTGAGACTCTGACTCAAACAAACAAGCGAAAAATATATATATATAAAGTGTGCACTCATCCAATTTATAGCTGACACATGCAATCAAATGGAATAATAGAATGTGGCAGAATTTTTACATTTCCCACCTAGGGGAAGGGCTTGAAAATAAGATAAATTACAACGCTCTGTTTCATAATTGGCTCTACAATGCTGATATCACAAATACAGGTTGGTGGAAGTCTGGCAACATACAGAAAGACAATAAGCACAACACCACTTGGGGTTTTTGCTTTTTTGTTTTTTACTTGGAGTCTCATTTTGTTGCCCAGGTTGGAGTGCAGTGGCACACTCATGGCCACTGCAGTGTCGACCTGCTAGGCGCAGGTGACCCTTCTGCCTCAGTCTTCTAAGTAGCTGGAACCACAGGCATGTACTACCAAGCCTGACTAAGGTTTTGATTTAATGTAGAGATGAGGTCTCACCAAGTTGCAGAAACATCCAAGGACACAGGACAGAGAGAGTCAGAAAATCAAACAGGGTTTGACAGGGGGACAAATCTTTGTAGTGTTGTGTGTTGAGATTGAATTTTGTTTCATGTGTGCCTGGGGCCAGGCATCAAGTTCAAGAAATTCCCAAAGGGTCCTTTTTGTTGCTATCTATGATAAAATAGAGGGTAAGAAGCTTGACTAGTGTCCTTTAGCAGAACTCATGTTTAGACTTGACCAGACTAGTAATAATTTTGCATCTTGTAAAGTAACAGATTGGCATGGTTGATTTTTCAGTTTGCAAGTCAAGTGTGAACAATGCTGAAAAGAAAATTTAAATCCCTTTAGCATGCAAACAGGTGGTGCATTGTTTTCTTGTAATTTATGTCTGCAAGGGTATGAAAGAATCAGAAGAAAATCAATGAGAGCTTCCAGCTTGATTTCGGAGTGATTGGCAACTGCAGTCTCAGCCCCGCCACTCTTGTGATTGGTCGAAAACTGGACTTCTGTTTCCTACTTAACTCTCAGTGAGGACAAACAAACAAAGGCCAAGCCAGATTCACTAGGCTGTGGACCATGATGGATCTCAAGCACAGTCACTCCGTGAAGCTGAATGATGGATGCTGCATGCCAGTGCTTGGATTTGGCACTTACGCTGCTCAAGATGTAAGTGGACCCCAGGCGAGTTCAGGACTCTGTGTCAACTGTCTGGAAGAGAGGTCAACAGGCAGGAGCCCTGCTCTTTGTAGACAGTGGGTAGTGGGAAGAATTCAACTGCGATTCCGTTTCTCTCTAACTTGCATTTTTTTTAGGTCACAGATTTTTTGGCATTAAGTAGGATGCCAATGTCTTGACTCTGGGAATTCAGAGATCGATAATTTTGTGGGTGTATTGCCTTTATTATTCTTAATAATATTAATGCAATCTAGCATACAGCAAATGCTTTCCATGTTTTCTAAGTTTTTACCATGATTATATTCTTTAATTTCTAGCAATGCTCCTAGGTAAGTGCTCATTCTTTGTCTTGCATTCTTAAACAAGCTCAGGCTGTCCTCCCTGCACTCATCTTCTGCCCTGGCCAGGGTGGCTCTTCTCTTGGTTAAAAACCTGAAGGGCAAAGGACCCAGGAGAACCTGGAAGCCGACACGAATACTTGCAGCAGTCTTGCTTGAGACTGCTGGGGCTGGAAGTGTTTACCAGAGAGTCTCAACCATCCAAGCCTTTTGTTGTATAAGAAGTCACATGATCCCAACCCTTTGGTATGAGGAAAGGGGGATTTAGGAGATTAGAGTCCCAGGAGGGCCTGAATTGTGCCTCTCCCGACACATGACTCCCCGTCCACACAGAGCCCTGCAATGAGCTACAAGTGTCACACTCTGGTCACAATGCATTAGGGACAACTTCGGAGGGACTGCCCCAAATCACAGAGACCGAGATGCCCAACCTTGGGTGCGAGTAGCCGTTTTCCTTATTGTGATCGCTTCAGCCCAGAGTATGCCTTGCCTACGTTCGATCCAAATCTTATTGCTGTTGTTAAATTGGAAAAGTGCCATAGAGAATAGAAAAGGTGTCCCATAAATTTCCTCGCTTACAGGAGCAAAAGTCATATTTGCATGTGCTGAAGTTTCAGATGGTATAAATGTCCGGTGTGGAGTGGAAGCCTCCTTCATATGCTAAGCAGCTGTTTTTCCTTAATGGGACTCCCCTCCACGATAGGAATACTTTACCTGAGTTGATGCTGGAATGACTCACATACTCCAGGGTATGTGTACTGCTCGGGCCCAGGCATTCAACAATCTGGTATCTGAATTTTGGGGCAGCTTGTGTGTAGGTTATGTGAGATCTGTGCCATGGGCGAGACCAGCAGGTCAGAGCAGGGGCCGTCAGCTCTCTGGGCTTCTGTCTCTGCCTCTGGCTGCTGTAACTGTGACATTTCCTGGGTCTGGCTCCAGCATTCCTGCTTCTGAGACATTCCAGAGAAGTTTTCACACTGATCATGGGACAGACTCAGATAACCCCCTGCATATGAAACCAGTGCATTGATGTCAGTCAACAACAGAGGGAGAGGTCAGGCACACAACAGGAACTCAATAAATACTTGTTGCATTAATGTTGAATGAGAGTGCTTGGGAATGAAGAATAAAAAAGAAACAGAAATGATGTGAAGGGCCAGGTTGGGTGGAAACTGGAAAGGATGAATATTATGGAATCATTTCCAATCGTTTTCTAAAAGTAGATGCTGGTATGTGTGTGTGTGTGTGTGTGTGTGTGTGTGTGTATAAATATGTTCTTACTGAGTTCTGCAGAAGATTTCCCCTGTATCACAAGGTTTCCCATTAGTCATTATGCACATTCTATTTTTATGGAATGAAATTTAATTTTTCCATGCTCCCTAGTGAAGTCCATTTCACTAATTTATTTGGGATTAGGAGTTACACTGAAGTTTATACTAACTTATACTGACATCCCCAGAGTACAGGTCTATCACTGAAACATTCACCATCTAACAAGGAAGGCGGGAGGCTGGCAGAAACCACCATCCATAAATGCTATTGAGGAAATACATTGCTTCTCTCCGAGTCAGGCATATCATCCACTGTTCTTATTCCTGCTGTATAGACTCCCAAGAGCAAGGCTGCTGAAGCCACCAGAGTGGCTATTGACGTAGGTTTCCGTCACATCGATGCAGCGTACTTGTATCAGAATGAGGAGGAGGTCGGAGAGGCCATTCGCGAGAAGATCGCTGACGGTACCGTGAAGAGAGAGGACATCTTCTACACCACCAAGGTGAAGGGTCTGTGTGTGGAGCTGCCAGGGGCCACTGTCTGTTAGGATTTTTTATTTTGAAAGAAAAGATTGATCTCAGTTTGTATGATTATTTATTTCCTAAGACTAGAGAGGACTGTTAAAAGAAAAGACTTGCTTTCTCTGATGCATGTTGAAGGGACACAGTTCTTCAAGGCCTCTCAGCATGAGACATTACTTGCATGGAACATGAAAGCAGTAAGCCTTACCTTCTTTAACTGTTGTGCAGATTCACCAAATACTAAGGACCCAATTCTTTAATTCTTCTGAGATATTGTTCAGAAAAGGAAGCCAGACGAGAAAATATTTTTTTCCCAAATCCCCACTGAGTTTCCTGAACTTTCTAACATTTATCTAGATGGAAAATCCTGCTTCTATGTAAACAGAGCTGAGGTCTCTGTTGGTGCATGCTACGTGTGTTTACAACTATGAGAACAACTTGGTTTTAGAATGTGGAACTCTCCACAGAGTTGTCTTTTAGGATTTCTCATACAAGAACAAGAGATTCCATTTCCCCTGTCCTGCCATTTCTTGACACTTTGCAGAGGACAAGTCCTCTAACCCTTGACACACTGAGGTTGTTTTTCCTGTCCTTTGACTTTTGTTCACAGTTTTCTGACTGTAGTCACTCAAGTAAATCAGTATCCCATCAAGGACCTGATTTAGGCCAAGTAACAAAAATTTAGACTCAACTTTTTTAGTTTTAGATCACCCCATGGTTTGTTTCTCACTTATCAATACATATTTTTTTTTGAGTCTCCCTCTGTTGCCCAGACTGGAGTGCAGTGGCACGCTCCTGGCCACTGTAGCCTCGACCTGCTGGACTCCGACGATCCTTCCGCCTCAGCCTTCCAAGTAGCTGGAACTACAGGCGCACGCTACCACGCCCAGCTAATTTTTTTGATTTTATTGTAGAGATGAGGTCTCACCAAGTTGCCCAGGCAGGTCTCTACCCCGCGGGCTCAGACAATTTACTCACCTTGGTCTCCCAAAGCGTGGGATTACAGGCTGAGCCACCGAGCCTGGCCACTTTATCAATATTTTGACTATAATGATTAATTTTGGTCCCCAGCTGTGACAAATCATAAGCCACGTTCATTTCTTTTGCTCACTGCAGCTTTGGGCTACTTTCTTTCGACCAGAATTGGTTCGACCAGCCCTGGAAAGGTCACTGAAGAAGCTTGGATTGGACTATGTAGATCTCTTCATTATTCACGTACCATTTGCTATGAAGGTCAGCCTTTGTTTTCCTTGTTATGCCCATGGTTGTGTGATCACTTTTTAAACGATCATTATAAAATCATTATCTCATTCCAGATAGGCTTTTGGGTTCTTGCCGAGAAGTATGTGTGGGTGAGGCACACAGACATTTCTAAACCATTCAGAAGTCTCCATGGTTCTTGAGCCATTCAACCATCAAGATTCTCTTTTTATCTTCACCCCACAGCTTTAAGAGGGATTCAGGTTCCATGATCTCACTGCCTCTCCTCAGAGGATTGGGAGGGTTGTGCTTTATTTTTGAGTGAGTGTGCGCATGTCTATGGGTCATTAATAATTAGGGTCCTCAAGAATGTTGCGTCACTGTAGTCTGCCAGAGATTCAGTGGAAATCCCACCTCTTTAGGGGAGGGTCTCTCTCATATGTACCTCTCCGCCCAAAGGAGAGAGGGGTAGCTGGGTTGTTTTATATTGCACTATGTGGCTGCGCTGGACTTCACGGATCCAACCTTTGTCACGGTGGACATTTGCTGAGCACATCTGATAGCTTCACTACTGGAGCTAAGCACATTGATGAACAGTTAGGGTAACTGACGTCCTCCAAATCAGCCTGTCCTTGAGAAACGAAACATGTTCCAACTGTATGAGAATATTCTAGAGACATTTAGGGGCGTGTGGAGGAAGGAGAGTCAAGGTTGTTGGGGGGATAGATGTTTTGCTACAGTCTCTCAGATGATTGTGGCTTCTTATTCTGTGTGTGTGTGTGTTTTTTTTTTTTTTTTGCAGATACCCCCACCCACACACTCACACATCTGCACACACAGAGACACACTCAGATTAATCATCACAGTCTCCTGAAGATTGTGTGGCCTAGCTCCTTAGGCACCAGAATTGTTTCTAAACGGAAACCTTCTTTTTTTCCTGTTCTCTCTGTATTCCAGCCCGGGGAGGAAATGTTGCCAGAGGATGCCAGTGGGGAAGTTATTTTAGAAACTGTGGACCTTCGCGACACCTGGGAGGTATGATGTACCCAGAGGCACGGTGAGGCGGAGTAGGAGTCACAGGATGGGGATTCACCAGGGGTGGGATTTTGCTCCAGCCCTTGTCTGACCTCAGACATGTCCTGGAACTTTTCTGCCCCTCCGTGTTGCCACCTGTCAAGAGAGGGAGTGGAACAGGATGACCTTGAAAGTTCACGCTCATTTTACCTTCTAAGGTTGTGAGTAGGCATTTATGGTGCCCATCAGACCAGGTTGAGGATGTGAGACCTATGAAAAGGATCAGCAGAAACAAGCTCAACAGAGTTGTTGCTTCATCTCAGGACAGATCAACACACCATAGAGCAAGGGAAACGCTGACTCAGCAGAAGGGTAGACTGCAGGGGAGCGGGAACCTGCCCTTACAGAGACCCTCCCATATGTATTTTTTACCACTGTAGGAAGGACAACATGGCAACAGGCCTCCTACTGGCAGAGAGTCTGAGAGTTTCCTTTTGCTTTGGACGATGGTTGAATTTGTTAAGAAAACATTGTGTGTCCAACAGCGGAATAGGTACCACGGAAGAGATGGCGTGGTAAAGAGAAATTTCAAGGCATCTTTCACGACTATTTGTTGTTCTGAGTTTTCATGTAATAGAATCAAGGAGATAAATATGTATAAGCATAGGAAGGAAGTGCATTAGGAAAGAGTATTCAAGGGATAAAACTGTTGGATTTGGTCTAATTGTTATGTACATTAAAAGAAATTCCCAGTTTATAAAAAGCCCAGATGAAAAGAGTGAACCGCACTAAAGGTCTTTCTTACATTTCTTTCTTCCCAGGCCCTGGAGAAATGTAAAGATGCAGGTTTAACCAAGTCCATTGGGGTGTCCAATTTCAACCACAAGCAGCTGGAACTGATCCTGAACAAGCCGGGGCTCAAGTACAAGCCCGTCTGCAACCAGGCGAGCCCTGAGTCCACAGGGGCCTTCTCTCACTTTCTGCTCCTCACACCCTCCTTCTTAACTGTGTCTCCCAGTTTCTGCTTAGATCAGAGTTCCTTTCACCAAGACAGGAATTACCAGGGAAGGAGCCGGCTGAGCAGAGTGGGAAGAGCAGGATCTCCTTCTTCAGAGGGGGTGTGAGGTTCCTTGGGACAGCCAAGGGGAGAGGCTGAGTTGGGGGTGGCAGCCTTGGTGTGGAGCTCAGGAGGTGGTCCAGGCCGGAGAGGCAGATTTTGGCAGTCATTCCTTTCTGGATGGCAACTAACCTGACAGGAATGGATGGCTTTCCCAGGGGAGTGCATAGAATGAAAGGAAGAGGCAGGAAGTTCACACGGAAAGGTCTGGCACAGAGGCCCTGGCACGGAGACAGAGCAGGAGTTTCCAGACAGGCGGGGAGACCATGAGGGGAGTGTGGTGTCAGGAGGCAGAAGGAGAGGGGTTGGAAAGGCCTGAGTGGGACAGAGGGTGGGTCCTGCGGAGGGGCAGCCGTCCAGGAGGGAGGGAAAGGGTGTTGGGTTAGGGGAGGGAAAGGGTGTTGGGTTAGTGGAGGGAAGTCGTGGGAATCCAAGCAGGGCAGCTTCAGAGTGGGAGAGCTGAAGCCAGACCTGAGGAAGGGCGTGGGGAGGAGGAAGCAGAGACATCACAGTTAAAGCCAGGGAGTTTTAAGGAAGCACTGAATACTGCCAAACATCAAACATTTTTTATGACAATCAGTTGAAACCTTTTGAAGAACATTTTCATAATTCTACAGAAAAGCTATTAAAATATTAATCACTTTTCTTTAATTATTCATTTCTAGGGATCTATTTGTATAAAGTCAAAACATGCAATAAAGACTCAAATACAAATATATACGAATATTTTAACTTCATTTTTATCTTTAACACTCAATGATTAGAATTTTAACTATCCAAAAATAGGGAAATAATTACAGCTATTATGGCTTCAGGAAATCTATGCTAAAATATTACAAAGACTAACAGATAATCGGATAAGCTTATGCTATTATATCACAGAAAAGCTTATCAGACAATTATATGTTACTCTGCCTGTTAGGATACTTTCCAGCTTAAGAAATGGAAAACACAATTCAGACTGTCTCACATGTTAAGTAACTTGATTCGCTTACAGAAGGTTTGGGATCTGGTTGGTAGGATTTGTAAGAACGATTTTGGAATGGATGGCTTTTGTCCATGCCCCTCCCGTCATAGCTGCAGGGTGACTCCCCCCAGGCCACTGGGCTCTAAGTCTCCTTGTTCATGTTCAGAAGGAAAGAGCAGGTCTCTGGGGCTGTTTTTAAAGATGGTGGAAGAATTTTCACTGAAGCTTTCTAGCAAATTTGTTCTCATGTGTCATTGGCCGGTACCATATCGTGTGCCTTTTGCCAACCAATCAGTGCAAGAGAAAGAAAGACCATGACACCAAATTGTGAGTCAGTTTCTTCAGGGCACAGAGGCCGAATGCAGAAGAAGGAAGGAATACTTGCCTATTCTTAGTAGGGATGATGTCAACACCATCCCCTTTATATACCATATTTGAAATGATGTAAAATCCTACAATGACGAAAATTAAGCTTGGCAAAATGATTGCATTTGCTGTATGGTTCCGGTGGGATTCTAAGTGACTTTGTGGTATTTTTCAAGATCAAAATATTTCTTTTATTGCCTTTTATACTTTTTACTATCATAAAATTTCAAAGTCTAACAAGGTACAGAGACTAGTTCAATGAGCTTTTCACTCATAGCCCTCAGCACTCTTAAGCAATAATTATCTTACATTCAAACATGAGATATATATGTACTCCTACCTCTGGATTCTTTTGAAGCATTGCCAGAAAAAGCAATCATTGTCAGAATATGATTAAACTACCTAAAATTTTAGCAATGGTTTCAGGGAATCCTTATATGTTATGAGCATCAAAATAGGACTGGAGCATATTTTTATAGTTGCTTCATTCTAATTGGGGTGGAATTAAGGCCCCTACATTGAAACTGAGCAGCATGTCTCTTAAATCGCTCTTCTGCTTAATGAAGGCATTCTCTTCCTGTCTCTCTCCCTTCTCCTCCCTTTCACTTTCTGCCCCTTCTTCTCCCTCCCCCCGCTTCCCCTCTCCCTTTCCTCGTTTTTTCTCCTCCTCTTCCTTCTCCTCCCTCTGTCCTCCTCCTCTGCCTCTTCTTTCCTTCCCTCCCTTCCTCCTCTTCCTCCTCCTCTGCCCTTTCTTCTTCCCCCTTCTTCTTCTCTTTGCCCTCCCTGTCCTCTCGTCTTTCCCATGCTCCATTTCTGGCACTCTCTCTCTTTCTCTTCTTCATTTTATCTATGAAGGAAATCAATCCATTTGTCCTGGAAAGATTCCCACACAATAAGATTTACTGATTTATCCCTGTGATACAGTTTGACATGTTTCTTTTGTACTTTCTGTAGATTGAAGCTTAGAGCTAAAGGCTTGATCACGCGATAAATGCCATGTGAATTCATATAAATAGGTCATTTTCCCCCTCAGTTGTTTTTGCTATTCTTTTTGCTGCCTAACTTGCCATTATTTTGGCCAGCAGGAGCCTCTTCAAGTGAGTGTATGACTGCTTTCACATGCCTCACTGTCTTTCCTATCTTTGCTACGTATTGTACAAGGTGTTCCAGGCTCAACTTGATATTTTCCCACTCAGAACTGGAACTGACCATTTATTTAAGGAATCTTGGTTCCTTTTAGTCTAAACAAATGGCATTGAGGGGCTACAATTTGGGTATGAAAGATTGTAATAATTTTAAAGCACTGAGACAAAAATGTAAGATGAAAGTTATTCTATTAGTATGACAAATGGTGAGATTTGCAGGTATTTCAGAAGGTGCATGGGAAAAATGACCACATTAAAAAATATAGTACATATGTCAATGTAGAAATAGATATCCTGCCAGTGCAAATTTATATTTACATGTGGTGATTGGCTCATGCTTTCTGACACCTTTCGGTCTTGGAAAATTGCAGGTGGAAAGTCACCCTTACCTCAACCAGAGCAAACTGCTGGCATTCTGCAAGTCCAAGGACATTGTTCTAGTTGCCTACAGCACCCTGGGATCCCACAGAGACCCCAAATGGTAATAAGAATACAAAGAGTTAATTTATATCAGCAATTTTGTTGATGAAACGTTCTATCGAAAACCAAATTTTAGCATTTTTAATGGAAAATTCAAACATACAAAAGTACACACCACAGTGGACTGAATTCCTGTGCACCACTGCTGAGCTGCAGTGTCACCGACATTCTTCCCCTCTTGTTTCAACTATATGTCTACCTACCCCCACTCTCACCCACAATATGATTTGTAAAATGCCTTTAATGCAAAATCTGCAAGGCTATCATGTGTGTATCTTAGCTACATTTTGACAAATGGATGTACTCTATGACCCAGCTCTCTAACAGATACAGAAAATTTCTATTTCCCCAAAAACGTCTTTTGTGTTCCTTTCAAGACAATTCTTTCTTACTTTTAGCCAACTCTTTTTCTGATTTTTTTCATCTTAGATCAGATTTGCCTGCTCCTTGTATTTCGTATTTGTATTCTTTTGCAACTGGCTTCTTAGACCCACCATAGCTGAGGGGGGACCCCCCCAAACCAGAATTACCTTTTGGAGGGTGGGTCCCTTGTGGCATACTCAGAATTTATTTCTCTGAATCAATAATCAACCAAAGTTTTTATCTGGATGTTCTGAGAAGGTTGCATTACAATTTTCAGAAGACTCATCCTAAGTTGTGGCAAACAGGTGACTGGTTATCCCACGATGTCATCCCACCTGTGCACACCATGCTGCGTGTTCAGCAGTGTTTGACCAAACCCAGCATGACTTCTATTCCCCACCTTCCCTATTCACCCAGTCTCACTCCAAGTAACTTAATTTTGGTTTGCTTGTTTCCCTGATGAAAAAAAGTCCTCAAAGGGAAACATTTTACCAATGTTGAAAAGATGAACCAAAAATGACAAGAGCACTAAAAGCCATCAAAATTGATGAATTCAAAAACTGTTTTGAGCAGTGGAAAAAGCATCTTCATAGATATATGGCTTCAAATGGAGAGTACTTTGAAGGTGACTGAAGTTTAAAATGTAATAATAAATACACAATTTTTAACACCTAAACTCCCGTGGTTTTTTGGTCCCCTTGCTTCATAAATGTAGTTCTTTCCATTTATTGTTGGCTAATATTTCATTGCGTAGAAATATTTGCCACAGGTTGTTTATCCATTCACAGGTTGATGGACAATTTAGCTGTTACAATTCCAGTTTGCTGTAATGATGCATGAGTCAATATGAGTCTTAATGAAACTTTCAATCATCCTATATTTTACCAACTCCTGTCAATGCTCTGTGGGAATTGGAAAAGCCGGGGCAGCACACTCCAGATTTTCCATCCTATGTCCTTTACATCTCTGTGTGTGTGTCATTTTCTTTTTTCAGGGTGGATAAGGACAGCCCACATCTCTTAGAGGACCCAGTCTTGAAAGCCATCGCCAAGAAACACGGTCGAAGCCCAGGCCAGGTTGTTCTGTGCTTCCAGCTGCAGCGGGGGGTGGTGGCCCTGGCCAAGAGCTTCAATGAGAAGAGAATCAAAGAGAATTTCCAGGTACGGGTGGAGCAGGGTCGCTCCAGGGTGTACTGTGGGAGTTTTATTGGGGCAATCTCTCTCGCATAGGAACAGGCACCAAGTCTCACTCATTCCCTTGCATCTCCCTCTGTGAGAGAGCAACTTGGAGGGACGGGAGGCAGGAGCGCAGCACTCAGAGTCCTAAGGTTTATCACCTCTAGGTCTGGCTTTGCTGCTTCCTAGGTGTGACACTAAGCACTTTTCAGCTCCACTTTTTCGATTACTTTTAGGAGTTCTTCCACTTGATAGAGAACTTTAAGGCTCTTCTCCTTCACCTTCTCTACCTGGCAAACCCTTATCTCTGTTTAAAGATCAAACCCAAATAGGATTACAAGCTTTGTTGTTAAACCACTGGGACGCCCAAGCAGATTTTTTCCTTCGTGGTGGTATTTGGCATGACTCTGTTAGTGAGTTGTTTTTCTCATCAACTTCAAATTGCTTGCTTGCATGCCAGTGGACTTTCTGAAGTGTGAGACCTTCCGTGTAGTGACTTCCTCTGAAACGTCTCTTGTCACCTTTTCCCTGGCAGTGCTCTTGGGAGAAAGGAAGCTAGATGTAAGTTTATAGACCGATCAAACTTAAAAAACAATGAGTAAAGTTTTTCCCTAAAGTCTTCCTCATATACTATCTGGTCTTAGATCAATCAGGGGTTATAAGCTTATTTTGTTTTGAATCTTGTAAGACTTTGAATCATGTCAGCCATTTCCTACTTTAAGATGATAGTTTGAAATTCTATCATGAGTTTGGCATTTAATAAATATTTAATTAATTAATAATTAATTTTGACGAAACATGACATTTAAAGCATACTATCTATAATGTACTTGTTTCAAACCCTGCAGCTATAGATTAAATTCATTCTAAAACTCATTGCTAAACCATGCAGAAAAACAACCTCATTTTAGTTTTTAATTCAACTCAACATGTTAATGCTCGTATGACAGCTGTATCACTCCAGAAGGAGTATATTTTTAAGATAATGACTGATGGATAAATGCATGGGTGGAAGGATAGATGATGAAAAGATAGATATATAAAAAGATAAATGCATTAAATAGATAGGTAGACAGATAGATATCTGAGTTTTCCAAGAAATTGTCTCCTGGATGAAAAAAAGGAATATATACATTCAAAGATTTCTCTGTTTCCCCATTAAGATAGTCCCCATCGGAGACTATGTATTTACAAATCAAAATACTCTGGACTTAGTAAGAGATATTTATTTAAAAGGCAAAGCTCTTTGAACATGTATCTCAAAGATCAATCAGAAAGGTTTTAAACAGGGAAGAGGAAGTAAAGCTGAAAATAGATGGTACTGGGGGCCTAAGGTAGGAAGTGGTGTCAGAGTTGACCGGGAAGTGCTTTTCCCCAGGACAACAGAACTTGGAGAGGGGTTGTCCTGTCTGCAAGCTTGCTCGATCTAAGACTGGATCAAGGTCCAGGGATGTGAGATGGAAAAGCCTGTGAGTATGGGCAAGTCTAGGCAATGGGTATTATGTCCTTTTGTTTGGAAATAAATGATTAATTTTTTTTCATTTGAAGCAACTCTCTAGGAGTATTTTAGATGGATGAGCTGTCTTTCTTTGGCGAAGTGGAGCAGGCCAGCAGTGGGCTGGATGTGATGGGGTGGGGTGTTGAAGGTGCAGAGCTCGGGCGGAAGAGGTCTCAGGTCAGGTGCACCTGGAAGCCGATGGGGATGAAATGTTTCCCCAAAGGTCTCCTTGCTTCTGCCCTGGGAGGCCATTGCATTCCCAAGTAGAAGCTGCTGACCTGGGAAAGCCAAAGTGATTTTTTCTTTCCTTTCAGGTTTTTGACTTTGAATTGACTCCAGAAGACATGAAAGCCATCGAGGGCCTCAACAGAAATTTCCGATATATTACGTTTCAATTGTAAGTGACTCTTAGAGATTGTTTCACAGGTTGTTTTCTGTGGCATGCAGGCAGACAGAGAGCCAAAGCTTCCCTAAATCAGGAAGATAGGTTTTATTTTAGGCTTAGGCATGAAATAGGAGCTTTCCTGTAGCCCTCAGACCCGAGGTTTCCCCCAAGGCTCAGGCTCTGACCCAAAAGAAATTTGAGTCCGTCAGCCAAGCTGCCAAAGTTTGTACCATTGTGAATCTACTTGTTTGATGCCCTTACTACCTGTGCCTGGGTCCTGCACTCAGGGCCTATTTACTCGTTGGACTAAAAACACTGTGCCTATGACCTATGGTACTTTTAGGGGCCTGTGATATTGCTGTATCTCTAATGAGTGCTAAAATTAGAAGGAAAAATAAATACAACAATAACAAATATATAATAAAAAGCCCACCCTGGTCTATCTCTGTGTCTACACCAAGGCAATGCTGATATTCTTATTGCGATGGGACCCATGAAGGCAAATGTGCATAGTCCTAGGGGAGGCACAGTGGGCTTTCCTTCCTCTTCCTCCCCGAGGTGTCCTGTGGCATTTCTCCTTAATGTGTCATTCCCTTTTCAGGACACCCATCTAAATCTTCCGAATTTATCTCCTCCTTGGCTTCCTTTGCCTATCACAACTCTCATTTTCTCAGCTATATAATCTCACCAAGCTGAATTATAAATAAATTATAAAATGAATGGACTCCCATAGGTTATTGACTGGTGTGTCCCTAGTTACATTTACCAAGATAAGGTTCTCAGGAATGTCTCTGGCTTTTCGTGTCAAGACCATAACTCAAGTGTGATGGTGTCATCTTTGTCCGTCAGAAGTCTGTCTCTGAAGAACCTTGCATCCCTTCACTTTGATTTTTTCGCAAGCATGACATTTCGTTGGTTCAGCTACTGTAGGTCTCAGGTTGAGGAGAAAGAAGATAATCAGGAGGAGATTAGTGGAGAGATTCGAGATACGGAGCGATAAAGATTTGACCATGAGAGAATAAACAGTCTTTTAAAAAAATCTGAAAAAGCCCTTTCGTTTCTGTAAAACAATACCAGGATCTTGAGTTAAGACACCTTCACTGAGAAAAATGTGGGGAGAAACCTTCCCGTCCCCAAAGGCTTTTGAGTGTAAGTCTGTGACCTCACTCTGACATGGATGCCGTTTCTTACTCATCTCAGTGGTCCTGTGCCCACAAGACAGCTCCTGGCACACTGAGCTGCCAAGATGGTGCGCTTTAATGGCATTCAGTTGGAAAGGATAAATTACAAAGAAGAGAGAACATGGCAAAGGGAAGACAGAAAATAGTGCTAATTACTGAATAGCATGTATTCTTATTTTTTTGTTTTGTTTTGTTTTTTGAGTTGGGGTCTCCTTCTGTCACTCAGCCGAAGGTGCAGTGATGTGATCCTGCTTCACCCAGCATTGATCCTCCTGGGCTCAAATGACCCTCTCAGTCTCCTGAGTAGTTAGGAATACAGGCATACATCACCATGCCTGGCTAATTTTTTTATTATTATTTTTGTGGTGACGGAATCTTGCTATGTTATCCAGGCTGCTCTTGAACTCCTGTGCTCAAGTGATCCTTCCGTCTTGACTTCCCAAAAGTGCCAGGATTACAGGCGTGAGCTATCACGCCCATTAGTTTATAAGTGATCATTGAGAAAATTCATTCTATTCTGCAGTCTGGTTTTTAAAAATACATCTTATCTGCCCCTTAGATTAGAGTGTGTGTACTGGGGTAAACGTGGGATCATGGTTGTGATTTCAGCGTCTTTAGCCAATCCTAACAGCGTCTTCTGAGAATCCCTTTCTTGGACAGAGTAGAAAAATAATGAATCAATTAATTATTCTTTTTTATTGTTGTATTTCTGAAGTTAATTAATTAATCAATTAATTAATATGTAAATAGCTGCAGGGGGGTACAAATGTCTTTTGGTTACATGGTTGCATTGTACAGAGGTGAAGACGTCTGGACTTCAAATGTACCCACCCCCCCACCTGTGCACACTGAACCCGAGAGGTGATTTTTCATCCCTCTATGCATTCTTCCCTCCCCTTTCTGAGTCTCCTGTGTCCATGATATCATTCCCTATGCCTTTGCAGACCCTTAGTTTAGCTCTTGCTTATAAGTGAGAACATGCAGTGTTTGGTTTTCTGTTCCTTGAGTTAGTTCACTTAGGATGATGCTCTCCAATTCCACCCAAGTTGCTGTAAGAGACAGTATTTGATTTTTGATGACTGAATTCATTATTTTTTTTTCTTTCAGTGCGACTAGTCACCCTTACTATCCATTTTCTGAGGAATACTGACCATGAGTTATTCAACATGACTACCAGCATTTCCTCTGTTTAGGTGGCGTGGAGAGGATTTCTGTATTTGCCGGAGGAGAACGGAAAGCAGTGTTTATAATTCCAAGTTGTTTTCCTCTCATTTTTTTCATGTTATGGAATAATAAAAACCTTTTAAAAATGGCTTGTTTTTTCTGATTATTAAAATAATAGGCACAATTTGTAAAAATATTAGAAAATAAAAGAGAAAAGATAGAGTACAAAAATAACTTGTAATTTTTCCCAGAATACTTAACATTTGGTGCATTTTTCCTGTGCAAATGTTTGGGGTTTTTTTGGTGTGTGTTTACACAAAACTTAAGTCATCTTTGACAAGTAGATGGTACACCCTTTAAAAAAAATGTATTCTTCCAAACTATCAATTGTTATTCAAAATGTCAAGAATTATCTTTTACATGTTGCAAAGCAGTGCATCTTCTTAATGTATTTGCTTCTTTTTTATATATTTTATTTTGTAGTTGCGAGATACAAGTGATGATTTACTACATACATGGCTGCATACAGGTGATGTGTGACGTTTGGGCTTCTAGCTGGCCCTCTCTCCCCCGATACTGGACAGGTACCCAGTGTATTGCCATGTGCATCTGTCCCTCCCCTAGCAACGTCCAGCATCTACCCTTTCATTCTTGTGCTCATGTGACCAGTGATGAGAACAGTTGGTATCCAGCTCTTCGTTTCTGTGATAGTTCACTTAGAATGATGGTCTCTGTCAGCATCCATGTTACTGTGAGGGCCATGATTTTGTCCTTCTTTATGACTGCATAATATTTGTATCATGTTTATGTACCACATTTTCTTTTTCCTGTCAACTTTTGATGGGCATCTTGGTTGGTTCATTGTTTTTGCTGTTTTGAATAGTGCTGTAATGAATATACATGTGCAAGTGTCCTTTTGGTAGAGTGATTTATGTTCCTCTGGGTGTATTTTCAGAAGTGGGATTTCTGGATGGTATGGTAGCAAAATTTTTAGTTCTTTGAGAAAATACCACATTGTTTTCCAGAGTGGTTAAACTAGCTTACATTCCCAACAACGCTGTAGAAGTGTTCCCTTTTTCTCTGCAGATATGCCAGCACCTATTGTTTTTTGACTTTTAATGACAGCCATTCTTACCGGTGTTAGGTGGTATCTCATTGTAGATTTGATTTGCATTTCTCTGATGGTTAGTGAGGCTGAACATTTTTTCATCTGTTTGTCTTCCTTCGAAAAATGTTTGTTCATGTCCTTTGCCTCTTTTCAATGGAGTTTTTTCCTATCAATTCGTTTGAGTTCCTTGTAGATCCTGGATGTTAGGACTTTGTCAGATGCATAGTTTGCAAATAATTTTTTCCATTCTGTGGGTTGTCTCTTTACTCATTTGATGACTTCTTTAACTGCGCAGAAATGTTTCAGTTTGATAAGGTCCTGCCTGTCAATCTTAACTTTTGTTGCATTTGCTTTTGAGGACTTGGTCATGAATTTCTTGCTTACTTTGATGTTAAAGAAGGTATTCCCTAAGTTTTCTTCTATTCTTTTAGTTTGAGGTTTAACATTTAAGTTTTGATCCATTTTCAATTAGTTTTTATATGTGTTGATAGGTAGGGATCTCATTTCATTCTTCTGCATGTGGTCAGTCAATTTTCCCAGGACCATTTGCTAAATATGGTTTCCTTTGCTAGTGTTTCTTTTTGATGGCTTTGTTGAAGATGGGTTAGTTAAGGAAGCGTGGTTTTGTGTTCAAACTTTCTGTATGATTCCACTGGTCTGTGCTTATTTCTGTACCAGTACCATGCTGTGTTGGTTATGGCAGCCTTGTAAAATATTTTAAAGTCTGGAAAGGTGATGCCTCCAGCTTTGTTCCTTTTGCTGAGGGTTGCATGAGCTATTCAGCCTCTTTTTGCTTTCAGATGAATTTCTGTATTGTCTTTTCTAGGTCTGTGAAAAGCTCATGTCAGCAATTCAATACGGATTGCATTGAATCTGCAGATTGCCTTGAATAGGATGAACATCTTGATGATAATGATTCTTCCAATCCATGAGCATGGGATGTTTTTCCATTTGTTTGTGTCATCTTTGATTTCCTTGAGCAGTATTTTGTAGTTCTTACTGTAAAAATCAATCACTTCTGTGGTTAGATTGATGCCAAGGTATCTTATTTTTGTGGCTATTGTGAGTGTAATTGTGCTTTTTATTTGGTTCTCAGCCTACTTATTGGTGGTGTATAGAAATGCAACTGTCTTTTGTACATTAATTTGCCATCCTGAGATTTTATCAAGGCCATTGATCAGTGGGAGGCAGCATTAAAGACTCCCCAGGGTTTTCTAGGTGTAGAATCTTATCTGTAAAGAGGAATAACTTAGTTTCTTCTTTTTCTATTTGGATCGCCCTGATTTCTTTCTCTTGCCTGATTGCTCTGTTTAGGACTTCCAGTACAATGTTGAAAAGGAGGGTTGAGCTGGGCATCCTTGCCTTGTTCCAGTTCCTAGGGAGAAATGCTTTCAGTTTCTGCCCATGAAGTATGATGTTGGCTGCAGGTCTGTTATAAACGGCTCTTATTGTTTTGAGTAATGCTCCTTCAATGTCAAGGTATTCGAAGGCCTTTATCAAGAAGTGATGCTGGATTATACCACATGCTTTTTCTGTATCTAAGGAAATAATCTTGTGGTTCTTGGTTTTTCACCTGTTTATGTGAAAATTATGTTTTGTAGTGTTACATATGTTGAAACAGCTCTACTTCCCAGGAATGAAGCCTGCTCGGTTGTGATGGACTTGAAATATGTTGTTGGATACAATTTGTTAGAATCTTATTAATAATTTTTGCACCTATGTTCATCAAGGAAATTGGCCTGTAGTTCTCTTTCCTTGTTGAGTCTTTGTCAGTTTTGGGTATCAGGAGGATACTAGCTTCATTGAATGAGTGATGGACCATTCCTTCTTTCTCAATTGCCTGGAATACTTTCAATGGGGTTGGTGTCAGCTCTTCCTTGTATGTCTTGTAGCATTCAGCTCAGAAACCATGTGACTCAAGACTTCTTTTTCTTGGCAGAGAGGTTTCTTATAACTGAGTCTATTTCTTGGATTGTTATTGGTCTGCTTAGGGTTTTAATTTCTTCCCGTTTCAGCTTTGGAAGATTGAATGTGATGCCAGGAATTCCTCCATTTCCTCAAGATTTTCTAGTTTATTTGCATACAGATGTTTGTAGGAATCTCTGATAATTTAAAAAATTTCTTCACAGTCAATTGTGGCATAAACTTTTTTGTTTCCAATTATGTTTATTCAGACTTTCTCCTTTTTGGGGGTCAATCTGGCCAGGGGTCTGTCATTCTTATGATTTTTGTGTGTTCTATTTTACATAATTGTGATTTTATTTTAGTCATTTGCATTTTTCTACTAAATTTAAGATGTAATTGTTCTTGTCTTTCCAGATCTCTTAGGTGTGACACAAGGCTGTTTATATAAGATCCCTCTGTTTTCATGATATGTACATATAATACTATAAACTTCCCTCTCATCACCACTTCCATTGTGTCCCAGGGGTTTTAATATGTTGTGCCTTTGTTTTCATTTGCTTCCAGAAATCTTTTTATTTCTGCCTTCAGTGCTATGTTAACCCCAAAGTCATTCAGAATCATGTTTTTTAAATTTTCATGTATTTGCGTGTTTTTGGGGGGGTTCCTTTTGGTGATCATATTTATTTTTTATTCCACAGTGGTCTGAGAAGATGTTTGGTATGACTTCAACCTTTTGAAATTTGTTCACACTTGATTTGTGGCAAGGACATGATCAATCTTGAAGTATGTTCCATGTACTGATGAGTAAAATGTATGCTCTGTGGTTGCTGAGTGAAGTGGTCTTTAGGTGTCTATTAGGTCCAATTGGTGGGGTATTAAGAATCTGAATGTCCTTGTTAGCTTTTGCCTCAAAGGCTGTTAGTGGGTATTAAACGCTCCAACTATAATTGTATACATGTCTATGTCCTCTCTTAAGTAGCAATTGTTTTATAAATCTCGGTGCTCCACTATTTGGTGCATATATATTTAAGATGAACATTTCTTGCTGGTGGATTGAGCCTTTTATCATTATGTAGTATCCTTCAGCTTCCTTTTAACTTTTATTAGTTTGAAGTCTGTTTTCTCTGTATAAGAATAGCTACCTCTGCTCTTTTTTGTTTTCCATTTTCCTGGAAGATCTTTCTTTAGCCTCTTACTTTGAGCATGTGGGTGTCCTTTGCAGTGAGAAGGGTTTCCTGTAGGAAGCAGAATGTTGGGTTATGCTTTGTTATCCAATTTGCTACTCTATGCCTTTTGAGTGGCATATTAAGTCCAATCACATTCAAGTTCATTATTGCCATGTGAGGGTTTATCTCTGTTATAATGTTCTTAAGAGGTTGCTTTGCTTTTCATTTTTTTCATTTTTTTAGATTTTTGTGGTTGATCGTATGGTCTATTAACTTTGTGCTTGCCTGTGCTTTTGCTATGAGTGGAACTATTCTTTTGTATCTGTGCTCAGAACTTTCTTAAGCATCTCCTGAAGGGCTGGTCTGGAGATGGCATATTCACTTAGGCGTTGGATGTCTAGGAAGGATTCCAATTCTCCATCACTGATAAAGCTTAGTTTTGTGGGGTAGGAAATTCTTGGCTGGAATTGGTTATCTTTGAGAATGTGACAGTTTAGGCCCAGGTTTTTCTGGCTGTAGGGCTTCTGCTGAAAATCTGCTGCAATTCTAATGAGTCTATCCTGGTGGATGGTCTGTCCCTTTGCTCTAGCTGTCTTTAGGATTTTTTTCTTTCATCTTATCATTTTTAACTTGTGAGCTAGATAACTATGTGTCTTGGGGATGGTCTTCTCATGTAATACCTTGCATAGGTTCTCTGAGTCTCTTGTGTTTGGATGGTTGTCTCTCTGGTGAGATAGGGGAATTTTCTTGGAGGTTGGTTCTAGGGTGCTCTCAGTTTGCCCTTCTGTCTTAGGGATGTCAGTTAACTGCAGATTTGGTTTCTTTACAGAACCCCAAACCTCTCATAGGCTTTGCTCATTCTTCCTGAGCCCTTTTTCCTTGTTTTTGTCCAACTTGTTTAGTTCTATATTTTGATTTTCAAGTTCTGAGATTCTTTCCTCTGCCTGGTCAATTCTGCTCCCAAGCCTGTCATTGTGCTTTGAAATTCCTCATTTCTAGGATTTCAGATTGGACCTTTCTAATGTTGGCAAGATCCACTTTTGTTTCCTAGGTGATCTGTGCTTTTGTTGCTGGGTGATCTGTGCATTCATCTTGTGGTTTTCCTTGGCTGTTTTCCCATCCACTGTCTGATTTAATGTCTATCTTCAGGGACAGGTTGTTCTGGATGGGTGCCATTGCTTGGGGTCTGGGAGGACCTTTTTTGGGTAAAGCCTCATTAAGGGGATTGTTTATTTATTTATTTATTTTGCCGATTCTTTCTCATCTGTGAGGATCAACTCCTCTCTTTTTATTATTTTGTTTTGTTTTGTTGTTTTGTAGTTAGAAATAGTGTAGCTGACCTAAGGTTTATCCTGTCCCTCAGTGCTAGAGATGTATTGTCTTTCTTATTTTTTGAAATTAGGGAATTGGATTAAGAGTTTTGAGGCTCTATGTCTTTGTGAAATTTCCCCCCATTTTCTTGTTTAGTCATATAGTATAAATTTCATATACTTTTTCTTTAGAGTTTTCTCTTTGTAAGTGCTTCTTCAAGACTTTATTTTTATTAGGATATTTATCTATTTTTATGTATAGCAGATTATATTATGTCAATAAATAGAATTGTACAACAAACCCTTCACAACATAAATGTTTAAAACAAAACCATTTGCTTACCTCATGATTCTTTGGTTAGAAAATTAGCTTGGGCTCCACCTGAACTCAGGCAATTTCTTCTGTTCCTGACTGAGTTCTCTCATGTATACGCAGGACAACAAGAAAGCTTGACTTTAGCATGTTGAGGAGGCTGTCTGGAAGCTTCCCACTCCTCCATATAGTTCTTCATCTTCCAGCCATCCAGCCCAACCGTCACCTCCTGTGGCACAATCCCAAAGTAGTGAATGGGTAAGTGTATAAAGCCTTTTCATGTGTTGCCTCATGTTGGCACGTCATTGCTTCTGGCAAACTCTATTGGTCAATGCAAGTTTTGGGCAAGGCTAGACTTAAAAGATGGAGCAAAAGATACCACATTTTAATGGAAGTTGGTAGAAACTTATATAAGTAAGCATATCAATACAGAGACATGTAAAGTAGAACAGGGCATGCTTGCAATTAATCCATCTCATGTATATATTCTGTATAATAATTCTTTTTACATTTAGATATTTTGTTTAGGCAGCATCTCCTAAGAGGTACCTGCATTTTCATTTTCTTTGTGATTATTCTTTTCATGAACTAAAAGTTGTGATCCTAATATAGTAAAATTCTTTGTGCCTTTTTCTTGTGTCTTTTTTTTTATATTGAGAACACAACAATGTGCTACTATATTATTAAAAATGTTAACCATTTTCTTGTAAATTTGCCTGCTAATTCAAATTAAATTATATTTTTACTGCTTTAATATTAGGATACAAATATGCATGTATAATTTTTGAATTAATATAAAAAGTCCTACTAAAATTACTGTAAAAGCCCATATTTACTCACATAACTTTATTTTTCACCTCTATCATAAATGGAATGTCAATATGTAATTATCTGGCCTTATTCATGTAAATAACTTATCTACTCTTCTGAACTCTAAATTATGTTGGAAAGTAAGTTTTGCTACTAGAATCTTACAATTTTTTCTAACTCCTCTTATTTAAGAATATCTTGGCAATTCTTCAATGACTGTTGCCTCATGTAATTAAAATAATCTTATAACTTTCACAGAAGAAAATGTTTTAGTTTCTGGTTAATGTTGCAATGAAAGTTCAGATCAATCTTAGACAATTGACCTCTTGACTTTTTGCCTCATTGATCTATCTGGGCTGTTAGTGTGGTATTGAAGTCCCTTGCTATAACAGTGTTAGAGTCAATTTTTTTTTTAGTTTACTTAGTAGTTGCTTTATAAATGCTGGTGCTCCTTTGTTGGATGCATATATGTTTAGAATGGATATTTCTTGCTGATGGATTGAAACTTTTACCATTATATCGTGCCCTTTAAATTTTTTATAGCTTAAATGTTGTTTTGTCTGATATTAAGATCACAACTCCTGCCTTCTTTTGTGATGCATTTGGTCTGGAAACTCGTTTTTCATCCTTAAACTTTGAGTCTGTGTGTGTCCCTTGTGGTGAGATGAGTTTCCTGGATACAGCAAATAGTTGGGTCATGGTTTCTCATCCAGTTTGCCATTCTGTGTCTTTTCAGTGGTGCATTTAGTCCATCACCTTCAGGCTGATTACTGAAATGTAATTGTTTATCCCTGTCATGAGGTTCTTATAAAGTTTTTTTCTTTGCTTGTTTCTTTTGGCTTTAGGGTTGATGTCTGTGTGTGTTGTCAAGTTTGTTGTTGTGCTGTATTCCTTGTTAATTCTGTGCTCTGCTGTTCTCTTGGGAAGTGTGTGGTCATTCTCTTTTTCCTTTCTTCTGTGCTTAATACTTTTTTAAGTGTCTCCTGTAGAGCTGATCTGGAAGCTGCATAATGTTTAGGGATTGGATGTCTGGAAAGGATTTTAATTCTCCATCACTGATGAAGCTGAGCTTGACTGGGTAGGAAATTATTGGTTTAAATTGTTTACCTTTGATGACTTTGAATACTGGACTCCAGTCCCTTCTTGCTTGAGTGTTTCTGTGGATTGGTCTGCTGCTATTCTGATTGGTTTTCCATGGAAGGTAGTCTGACCTTTCTCTCTTACCGTCTTTAGGATTTTTCTTTTGTGCCTACTTTGTGTAGGTGAATTACTATGTGTCTAGGGATCGGTTTTCTCATTTGATGTCTTGTGGGGGTTCTCTGTATCTCTTGTGTTTGGCTGGTCACATCTCTGGAGAGATGGGGAAAATTTTCTTGGATTATCTCCTGGATTACTTGATCCAAAGTATTCTCCATTTCCCTTTCTTCTTCTGGGATAACAATCAGGCATAGGGTTGGTCTCTTGATATAACTGCACATCTCTTGTAGGTTTTGTTCTTTCTTTCTGAGTTTTCTTTCTATGTTTTTATAGATTTGGTTAATTCCATGTTCTAGTCTTCAAGTTCTGAGATTCTTTCTTCTGCTAGATTAAATCTGCTTTCTATGCTTATCATCTTGCTATTTATTTCCTGGATGAAATTTTTTATTGCCAAAATCTCTGTTAAAAGTTGTTTCAGTGTTGCATCTTGTCTTTCTTCCTTCTTTCCACCCATTCCCCAATCCCTGTCATATTCTAGAGCCAGTTGTTGGTGACTTCTATTGTTTGGGCTCTGAGGTCTGATTTTTTTGGGAGTTTTCTCTTTGTTACACTTGAAATTACCTGTAGTCTTCCATTGGTTTTTCCTCATTTGTGACAGATCTCTTGCTTTTCTCTTAGTTCCATTATTCAGTGTCAGTGGGAGAGGCTTTCATTTCTGATGTTTGCTCATTCCTCTGTTCTTCCTCGATCCAGGCTCTGGATTTGTTCTATTTTGAAACAGGACTGTGAGTGGGAAACTTTGCTGTCTCTTATAGTTTTGAAAGTTGAATAAGGTAGGAGATGGGGAACTAGGATTCAGAAACTACTTACAAATTACAATGTTCATTGACTGTGGTATGTGTTCCCTGAGACCCACTCACCACCAACATTCTAGATGATGATGCAATGTGGATGTGTGTGTGTATCCCCTGAGTTCAAGATACAGTGACAGCAATGAGGGGTATAGAGAAAATAGAATGAAATTAGATGGACAAGAATTAAAAGAAAGAAAAAGAAAAAAACACAGGACAATGAAAGCAAAAATCAACTGAACACACACATACACAGAGACATACATACACACCCCCAAACAAATTGGAATAACAACAAAGTGAAGCAAAACAAACAACACGGAAAACCAAGAAAACTAAACACACACACACACACATGCCTAGCACAAAATAAATGGAGAAGAAAAACAGAAAGAGAGGAATAACCCCCCCTCAAAACAAAGGAATTCAGATTGAACCCTCAGACATATTAACACACACCTTAAACTAAAAAAGAAAAGAACAAAAGAGCAAAAGCAAATCAACAACAACAAAAAAACTGAAAGATGACCACTCCACAATTCACAAACACACATAAAGAGAAAACAAAAATCAGAAGAAGAAAAAGAAAAAGAAAAGAAAAAAAAAAAAGAAGGGAATGAGGATCAAACCCTCCCATGCACATTCATACACAAAGGAAATATATTAAAAAATAGATGAACTCACAAACAAGCAAAATATTTAAAGAAATTTTTAAAAAATTAAAAATTAAAAAGAAGAAAAAATGCTGTGGCAGGTCCTGTTATTGTTTCTCTTGTCTGCTCTGCCATCTCCTGCAGCGCTTCCATCTCTTTTACTCTCTCCCCAGTGTCTGCAGCAGGGAAGGAGGAGGGTCGGTGGGCCTGGGTGGAGCTGCAGTCCTTCCGTCCCACTTTCGTATGGTCAGGGAGAGCTCCTCTGGTGGGGAGGTGCGGGATCGTCTCTTCCCCAGGTATGTACTTGCAGAGGGTGCCCCAGCCAGGCCAATCCTGGAATGGAGCTCTCCTCTTGCGACTCACGTCCAGTCTCTGTCTGGATCTGTCCCTCTCAGTCATGGCCTGGCTGTGTGGGTCTGACATTCAGTGGATGCTGGGGAGGAGAGGGGTTGGGTCAGCCCTGGACTCATCACTGATCTCTTCAGAGTCTTTCTTCATTTCTTTCTTCCTTCCTTCCTTCCTTCCTTCCTTCCTTCCTTCCTTCCTTCCTTCCTTCCTTTCTTCCTTTCTTTCTTTCTTTCTTTTTTGAGTTGGAGTCTCACTCTGTCGCCCAGACTGGAGTGCAGTGGCCGCTCCCGGCCACCGCAGCCTTGACCTGCTGGGCTCCAGTGATCCTTCCGCTTCAACCTTTCAAGTAGCTGGAACTACAGGTGCACACTACCACGCCCGGCTAATTTTTTATTTATTGTAGAGACAATGTCTCACCAAGTTGCCCAGGCGGGTCTCCAACGCTCGGGCTCAGGCAATCCACTCACCTCGCCTCCCAAGGCGTGAGATTACAGGCTGAGCCACAGAGTCTGGCTTCTTCATCCTTTTCTGGCCACACCCTGTGTCCCGTGACTGGATCAGGTTTGGGGGTGGGGCCCAGGGACTCAGCACTGGTCAGGTCCCTCCAACGTTGGTGCTTTCAGGATATTCCCTCTGGGTCATGATTCATCCCTGAGTAGCTGATTCGCCAGTCACAGAGATCTGGTCCGTTGCTCCATGGTGAGCAAGTTGGAGCACTTTTCTGCCCCCCCCCAAGAGGGTGATGGGGTGCCTCTCTTGTCCTCTCCCGTGGGACTCTGCCCCCGCTGGACTCCATCTGCAGCCCCTGCTGCCAGCCCGGCCAGGCGCTGAAGTGGCGAGGCAGAACCTGGAGCTGGCAGTCTCTCCTGCTGCAGCGGTGAGGCTGAACCTGGAGCCGGTAGTCTCTCTCTGCCACTTCTTCGCAGGAAAACTTTTGTCCATTTATAAACAAAATGGCCCTCGGCGTCTGCGACCTGGGAAGCGCCAGGGACCAAGCAGAGAAGTCCCAACACCAGCGGCTGCACAAGGAGGGCCCTGGCCACTTGCTCACGAGCTCCCTCTTAGCCGGGCTCTCCCAGCGTTTTCTTCCCAGGAAGGGCTTTGTTGATTTAAAAAAAAACATGGCACGTGGCTTCAGTGTCCCAGGAATCGCTTGGGTCCAAGACGAGCCGCTGTGGCACCAGCCGCTGTAGCAGGAGAACCCTGGCTGCTAGCTCCCTAGCCCTCACTCGTTCAGTCACTCACACACTCGCCAGCAGGCACACAAAAATTTTCCACGCTCGCACTCCTCACTCACACTGAGACTTGCATAGTCTGGCTGGCTCTGCTGCCATCTTCCTGACCCTCTGACCTCTTGAAAATATTGAGATTTCTGAGACATAATATGAATTTCTAACCAGTTACGTGGACTTCTAAAATATATTTCAATAGATTTCAAAAATTTTTCTATTTAGGCATCTGTATATACTTTATTAGATTAGTTCAGAAAAATTAAAGTTTTACAGTCTGTGGAATTTTTCTTTTAATTTTGTGAATTTTCAAAGCCACCAAAATGTTAAAGTAATGCAATAAACACCTCTTACCTAGACTCATCAATTATCAAATTGCCAATATTTTATTTCCCTTTCTCTCTCTTTCTCTGACTCAATCTCCGTGTTGTTATTTTAGAGTATTTCTATGAATTTATGGATTCATTCAACTCTGTCCTCCTATATCTCCCTTATATTTGACGTTTAGTCTGTCTTATAAGATACTTCTTAACATTCTCATTTCTTTCACCACTGTATATTCCCTTTCCATTATTTATTTTTCTCCCTTTCACTGCCAAAATTAATGAAATATCTAAGATTTTAACCTGGCTTGTAAGCTAATAACTGAGGCTGTTTCTTGGATCCTGGTCGAAATCACAAACTTCTGGGTCAGGGGAAGAACAGTTTACTGTTTGTGATGATATCTGTAACTAAAGTAACGGCATTTTTGTGATGCTTCCCTGAGCTATATTTCTGGAGGGTTATGTGAAGGGACTAGTGTTATTGGTACATGTAGTAAGTTGAGTTACAGAAGAAAACACTCGAGTTCAGGAAAACCAATAATTTGTAATAGACTGCAAGCATGGTTGTGAAAGCAACCAAAATATTTCATCCCAAAATATATGTCTATGACATATTGTAAGATGAATATTCAGAAGGGCTAAAAATATAAAGGCAGCTTAAAAGCTGTAAATTGTCAAGGAGATTTGTATCTATAGAGAAAAATCTGCATTGATGCAGCTAGGCTTTTTCTGAGGTCCTCTTCTGACAGATCTAGAAAACATTAACTGAGATTCTGATACCTTTAAAGGTCTGGAAGATCATTTGCCATGTATTGTGTCTGAGAACTGCTACCTGAACAGTTTTTCTATGTAACAAGACCACCATTAGTATCCAGGCCTCATCTTCTCCCTGTTATAATCTGTTTAACATAGGAAGCTGATTTACCACCGTAAATTGTTTTAGCTTTCATTTTTTTTGTAACCATAATTAAAACAAAAAACAAAGAACAATAGATGCTGGCACAGATGTGGTGAAAAGGGAACCCTGATGCCACACATTGTTGGTGGGAGTGCAAATTAGTAAAATTTCTAAGAAAATGGGTATGGAGTTTTCTCAAAGAACTAATATCAGATCTGCCATGTTATTCAACAATCTCCCTCCTAAGTTTCTACGCAAAGGAACAGAAGCTGTTATACAGAAAAGACACCCGCACTCTGATGTTTATCACACCACAATCACAATGGCAATGATGTGGAATCGACCTAAATGCCTATTGTATATATATATTCAATCTGGCCATCAAAAAGAATAAAGTACTGTCTTTTTCAGCAACTTGGTTGCAATTGAAGAACATCATGCTCTGTAAAGTGACCCAGGAACAGAACGCCAAATTGCATGTTCTCACTAATAACAAGTGGGAGGTAAGCTAGGGATCTGCAGAGTCATGTAGGAAGGAGCTCAGAAGGGGAAGGGATGAGACATCACCTCTTGGGTATTAATAGAATGTGTGCAGGTGAGGGGTGATATGTCCTCCTAAAACCCAGACTTTGCCACTATACGATGCATCCATGTAATCAAACACTATTTGTATCTTCTGAGGTTGTTGAAAAAAAATTTGTTAAAAAGATAGTGTAATATATGCTTACAATTTGTTAAAACAACAGACCTTAAATTCGTTACAATTTATTACAAAATATGTAAGTTGATGAATGTCTTCATTACCTTGATGGTACTGATCATTTAGCAATGTGCAGATATATTGCATCACACAATAAATGTGTGCAGTTATAAACAGCCAAACAAATAATAATATACTGAAAAACCTCAAAAGACACACTAAAAAGTCTAATCTGAGATTCCACAAACACAAGTCAGCAAACCCAGAGGAACCGATCATAGGGGCCAACCAGCCTCTTCCTGCTTTTCTACTTTTCTACTTCACAGATTTTACTCCTAAGTCCCCGTTCCCCCTTCCACCTGTTCCCTCATGTGTCCTTAAAATGTTGAGGCACCTTGGACAGACCCTCGTTCCCTTGAGTTCCTGCTCAACCTCTTTCCTGTAGCAATCACATCCTACTGATACAACCTGTCCTCCCTAGCTCAGGTTTAACTAGAGTCCACTGCGTTTATCTTTAGCGAGAGCAATATTTGCTCCCGCCTTTCAGGGTTTGATTGCTTTAGACTGGTCACAGTAAAGGCAGATAGATGAGACGCTTACCTCTGGGTTCTAGGACTATTGAGAAAGAAGTTAAGCAACTGGGGTTTTAAAATGTGATCAATTTCTTATCCAACTCTGTGGTTACATTGACACTTGATGATAAACATTGACAATTGATCATTAAAATAGCAGTTATCTCGGGAGTGGGTTAGTTATTAGGGGAGTGAGTTCCTGATGACAGGATGAGCTTGGCCCCTTTCCCCTCTCTTTCTGTCCTGTCTCCCTCACCTCCATTCTCTCTTGTCCTCCTGTCATCCACCACCAACGATGCCCTTGCTGATCTGGGCCCCCCGACCTTGGACTTTCAGCCTCCTAAGCTGTAGGAGAAACAAATCGGTGCTCTGGATAAACTGCCCAGTCTCAGTTATTCTGTTCTAGCAGCAGAGAACTGACTGAGTCACTACTCTAAATTAAACTCTGACATTTCCGTGGTGCAGCTTTTTTGGTTTCTGTTGGACGCTATGCTTTTTTCCTCATTGCTGATGGTGAAATCGTTCCGTCGTCTCTCATGGATGGCTCACACTGCTCATGCTCCATACTCCCTTGTGGCTTCTTTTCTCCTGCAGCCTGACACTTTACTGCCGTGTCTTCCGTTCAGACCATCCTAGACAAATGGTGCCATGGAATGGACTCTTCACATCCCATGTGGGGAACCATTTGGGGAAAGTCCTCCTTCCTGTCCCCTGTGCCACTGCCCAACCACGGGAGGGCTGCTCTGGCTTTAGGCAAGCCTCCTTTTCCAAGTTGCTATGCCCTTGTTTGTCTACATGGTGACCTCGACAACAGCCACAGAATATTCTAGTTTGTGAAGCCATATCTAGCTTTGACAAAAATAAAATCTCTTTGTAGTTGTGAGTCTCCCATCCCACTGGGGTCCTTATTTCAGTACCTCATTAAAACTATTTTTTTCTTTTTTTTTTGAGTTGGAGTCTCACTGTCACCCAGACTGGAGTGCAGTGGCCGCTCCCAGTCACCGCAGCCTCAACCTGCTGGGCTCCAGCAATCCTTCCGCCTCAGCCTTCCTGGAACTACAGGTGCGCGCTACCAAGCCTGGCTAATTTTTTTTGATTTATTGTAGACATGAAGTCTCACCAAGTTGCCCAGGCAGGTCTCAAATCTGCGGGCTCAGGAAATCCACTCACCTCGGCCTCCCAGAGCGCGGGATTACAGGCTGAGCCACCGAGCCTGGTTAAAACTAATTTTTTTTCCTTTGGAAAGCAGGATTTATTGAGAGGACAGAAAAGCTCCCACAGTAGGAGTGGACCCAAGGGGTTGCCTGAAATTATTTAAAATCAATTAAATTCTTTACCTGAACTTTCAATGTTTGTAGAACATTTCCTTGCTTTAACAGGAAAATTTTGTCATTTTAATTTTTTTTTGGACTAAAGAATGTTTGTGACAATTTAGTAATGTTGTTAATCTTTCCCATTTCCCCCAACAAAAAGTTTCTTTGACTGAGCTGTGAGGACCAAATCACTAATCACTTTCCAACAGTTCCTTGTGTCCCCTGGCACGTCATGAATAGTTATTTCTCATAGAGAAGAGAGAATTGGTGGTTGCCCGAGCATGAGATTTTTAAGAAACGTATTGTTTGCAGCTATTGGAGGTACATCAGTAAGTAGGTAAGGAACAAAAAGTTCTTCTTGTAGATCATAATGGGTCATGCCAAGACAGTATTTTCATTTTCTTCTGTTACTTGTTACAACACTATCCAAAGAGAAAACTGGAGTTCAGAATTTCCCAATTCTTCTAGACTCTCTACCTAGTTAAACAGTTCATTCTTGAAATACTGGCACTGGATTGCTTTGTCCTATTTTGGAAATACAGTGTTGCCCTTTTAGATGAATTTGTGAAGACAGGGAAGCACATTAAAATTCTTTTTATTGTCTGTCTGTCTGGGCAAAAAAGAATTCGACTTCTCTGAACATTCTTCATAGCAAAATGGCAGGATGTTTTTCATTGGCATAAAAACCAGCCACACTTTTTGATGCAAAGTAAGTCATCAGTAGACCATAGGACCTGTTTGTGAGTTGATGATCTCTTCAGGCCAGTATTTCCCTTAATATATTTGCTAAATAACATAGATATGGCATTTTGGTATCTATAATTAATTTAAACTCATGTCTTCATATAGGAAGGGACCAGGAAGTTTAAGGCTATAGTGATTTAAATGATGTTACCTTTGCTTCATAAATAGTGTGGTAGGTTGAAAATACTTCCCATTGAAGCCAGTGACCATTTGCCTCAGGTTTAATTGGGAGAATTGGAGCTTCAGAAGGTTGGTCTGGTGGAAGGGTAGGGTAGGTCCATCAGCTGTCGGGTGTCAGGCATTTCTCCTTTACTCCGCCCCTTGTTAAAGCAAACATGCTCACCAGGAGTAATCAAACATTAAAACAAGGCTTGGACAGTACCGACTCCAACCTCCTTCTCTGACGAATATTCCTGACTCACAGTGATCAGAGGACTTTGACAGCAAGTTAAAAATGCTCAAGTAAAAACGAATGCCGCCGGAGACCACCATACTAAGGGAACTATCACAGAAACAGAAAACTGAAAACCGCATCTTGTCACGTGTAAGTGGGAGCTGAACACTGGGCACACACGGGCATAAGGACGGAAACAGCAGACACTGGGGACTTTTAATGGGGGAGGGAAGGAGGAGAGGGAGGGTTGAGAAGACACTTGTTGGGTACCAAGCCCAACACACGGGTGATGGGCTCAATAGAAGTTCGAACCTCACCATCGCGCAATACATTGATGCAACAAACAAATGCATATACCCTTGCATTCCAAAAACAATAATAATAAAAAATAAAAGAAACCTGGCTTGCTGTACTTGTTCTGAGCAGCACGGGTTCTTTATTTGAGGACCAGGTGATTGGAAAGAGCCTCATCAAATGGGGCTATTGTTTTTTTTTTATTTTTATTTTTTTTTTTGAGTTGGAGTCTCACTCTGTCACGCAGACTGGAGTGCAGTGGCCGCTCCCGGTCACCACAGCCTCGACCTGCTGGGCTCTGGCGATCCTTCCACCTCAGCCTTCCAAGTAGCTGGAACTACAGGTGCGCGCTACCACGCCCAGCTAATTTTTTTTTTTTTAAATTTACTGTAGAGATGAGGTCTCGCCAAGTTGCCCAGGCGAGTCTTGAACCTGCGGGCTCAAGCAATTCATTCACCTCGACCTCCCAAAGCGCGGGATTACAGGCTGAGCCACTGAACCCGGCCTGGGGCTGTTATTTTAAACATTATTTTATTTTTCAAAGCTCTTGCCCAGCGTTTCTGAGGCTGGTATGTGGCTTCCCGTGTAGCAGAGGGTGGTGTATAGCTGAGGAGCCCATGACATGCTGATGTTTTTAAGGCTTGTCACGAAGGGTGTAGGAAGCCAAATTATGCCACTCCAAAATAGACACCTTTGACATATTTGGATATGGCTATTCCAAGGAGCGGCAGACACAGGAATAGCTCTGAGACGCTGTCCTTGGTTGTGGAGATTTGCATCTGTGGAGGAAATCTACGGGAGTGGAGTAAACAGAGGATGCACACAGGCTCTCCCAGGGGCCTCCCTCCTCTGCCTTATCAGATCTGGAACAATTTGTCCATTCAGGACTCAGGTACGACCAATGCCGGAAAGAAAATTTAAACTTCTTTAGCGTGCAAATAATGTCTGTATGCTTTTCCTGTAAGATATCCCTGCAGAGATCTGAAAGAATCAGAAGAAAATCAATGATTGGTTCCAGCTTGATTTCAGAATCATTGGCAGCTGCAGTCTCTGCCACACCTTTCTTGTGATTGGTAGCAAGCTGGAGTCACATCCTCTACTTGGCTCTCAATGAGGCAAAACAAAGTTCTAGTCAGCTTTGCTGAACCGTGGACAAAGATGGATGTGAAGCCCAGTCACTCCGTGAAGCTGAACGATGGACACCGCATGCCAGTGCTCGGATTTGGCACGTACGCTTTCGCAGATGTAAGTGGACTCCAGGAGAGTGAAGGGTTCTTTATCAACTGCCCTGGAAGAGCCGTCAACAGACAGGTGTCCTGCTCTTTGTAGACTGTGGATGATGGGAAGATTTCATCAAGGCATCCATTTCTTACTAACTTGCTTCTTTTTAGGCCACAGAGAGATTTTTGGCATGAAGAAGGATGAGAATGTCTTGATGCTGGGATTCAGAGACTGATAATTTTGTGGGTGCATTGTCTTTGTTACTATTAATAATATTAATGCTATCTGCCATATATCAAATGCTTTCTGTGTTTTCTAAGTGTTTACCACGATTGTCTTCTTTAATTTCTAGCAACGCTCCTAGGTAAGTGCTCATTCTTTGTCTTGCATTCTTAAACAAGCTCAGACTGTCCTCCCTGACTCAATTTCTGCCTTGGCCAGGGCGGTGCTTCTCTTGGTTAAAAACCTGAAGGGCAAAGGACCCAGGAGGACCTGGAAGCCAACATGAATACTTGGCAGCAGTCTTGCTTGAGACTGCTGGGGCTGGAAGTGTTTACCAGAGAGTTTCAACCATCCAAATGCTTTGTTGTATAAGAAGTCACATGATCCCAACCTTTTGGTATGAGGAAAGGGAGATTTAGGAGATTAGAGTCACAGGAGGGCCTGATTTGTGCTTCTCCCAACACATGAATCCCCATCCACACAGAGCCCTGCAGTGAACTTCAAGTGTCACACCCTGGACACAGTGCGATAAGGGCAACTTTGGAGGGATTGCCCCAAATGATGAGGCCGATATGCCCAACCTTGGGAGCGAGTAGCCATTTTCTTTATTGTGATAGCTTCACGACAAGGTATGCCTTGCCTACATTCGATCCAACTTGTATTGCTGTTGTTCAATTGGAAAAGTGCCATAGAGAATAGAAAAGATGTCCCATAATTTTCTCGCTTATAGGAGCAAAAGTCATACTTGCATGTGCTGAAGTTTCAGACAGTTTAAATGTCTGGTGTGAAGTGGAAGCCTCCTTAACACGCTAAGGGGCTGTTTTCCTTAATGGGACTCCCCTCCACTATAGGAATACTTTATCTGAGTCGATGCTGGAATGACTCGCCTACTCCAGGGCGTGTGATCTGCTTCCTTTGTCCTACAGATTTGTCTTCTGGAAACATGCAAGCACAGTGCTTCAGTCCAGGCATTCAACAATCCAGTATTTGAATTTTGGGGCAGCCTGTGTATAGGTTGTATGAGATCTGTGCTATGGGTGAGACCAGCAGGTCAGAGGAGGGGCCATCAGTTCTCTTGGCTTCTGTCTCTGCCTCTGGCTGTTCTCTCTGTGACATTTCCTGGGTCTGGCTCCAGTGTTCCTGCCTCCGAGACATTCCAGAGAAGTTTTTGCAATGACCACAGGACAACCTCAAATAACCCCCTGCTTATGAAACCAGTGCCTTGATGTTTGTCAACTACAGAGAGGTCAGGCACACAAAAGGAACTCAATAAATGCTTGTTGCGTTAATGTTGAGTGAGAATGCTTGGGGAATGAAGAATACAAAACAATCATAAATGAAGGGCCAAGTTGGGTGAAAACTGGGAAGGATGGATATTATAGAATCATTTCCAATTGCTCTCTAAATGCAGATGCTGTGTGTGTGTATGAATATGTTCTTACTGAGTTCTGCAGAAGATTTCCCCTGTATCATGAAATTTCTTGTTAGTTATTTTGCAAATTCTATTTTTATGGAATGAAATTTAATTTTTTCATGCTCCCTAGTAAAGTCCATTTCACTAATTTGTCTGGGATTAGGAATGACACTGAAGTTTAGTTGACATTCCCAGAGTACAAGTCTATCACTGAAACATTCACCATCTAACAAGGGAGGCGGGAGGCTGGCAGAAACCGCTGTCCAAAATGCTATTGAGGAAATACATTGCTTCTCTCCGAGTCAGGCATATCATCCACTGTTCTTATTCCTGCTGTATAGACTTCCAAGAGCAAGGCTGGCGAGGCCACCAGAGTGGCTATTGACGTAGGTTTCCGTCACATCGATGCAGCGTACTTCTATCAAAACGAGGAGGAGGTCGGACGGGCCATTCGCGAGAAGATCGCCGACGGCACCGTGAGGAGAGAGGACATCTTCTACACCACCAAGGTGAAGGGCCCGTGTGTGGAGTCGCCAGAGGCCACTGCTGTTCAGATATTTCATTTTGAAAGAAACAAATTGATCTCTTTTTGTAAGATTATTTATTTCCTAATATTATAGAGGAACTTGATAGAAACATAGAAAAGGTTTGCTTTCTCAGATGTGTGTTAAAGGTTTGCTTTCTCAGATGACAAGTTCTCCCAGGTCTCTCAGCATGAGATGTTACTTGCATGGAACATGAGAGCAGTAAGCCTTATCTACTTTAACCGTTGTGCAGATTCACTGAACACTAAGGGCCCACTTCTTTAATTCTTCTGAGATACTGTTCAGAAAAAGAAGCCAGATGAGAAAATATTTTTTTCCCCCAAGTCCTCATTGAATTTCCTGAACTTTCTAACATTTTTCCAGATGGTAAATCCTGCTTCTATGTAAACAGAGCTGAGGTCTCCGTTGGTGCATGCTACATGTCTTTACATCTCCGAGAACAACGTGGTTTTAAAATGTGGAACTCTCAGCAGAATTGTCTTTTAGAATTATATGGAACAAGAGATTCCATTTACACTGTCCTGCCATTTCTTGAGACTTTTCAGAGGATAAGTCCTCTAACCCTTGACACACTGAGGTTGTTTTTCCTGTCCTGAGTTTGGTTCACAGTTTTCTGACTCTGCAGTCACTCAAGTAAATCAGTATTCCATCAAGGACCTGATTTAGGCCAAGTAACATAAATTTAGCCCCAGCTTTTTTAGTTTTAGTTCACCCCATGGTTTGTTTCTCACTTATCGATATTTTAACTCTAATGCTTAATTTTAGTCCCCTGGTGTGACAAATTCATAAGCCGCATTCATTTCTTTTGCTCACTGCAGCTTTGGGCTACTTTCTTTCGACCAGAATTGGTTCGACCAGCCCTGGAAAGGTCACTGAAGAAGCTTGAATTGGACTATGTAGATCTCTTCATTATTCACGTACCATTTGCTATGAAGGTCAGCCTTTGTTTTCCTTGTTATGCCCATGGTTGTGTGATCACTTTTTAAATGATCATTAAAAAATCATTATCTCATTCCAGATAGGTTTTTGGATTCTTGCTGACAGGTATGTATCAGTGAGGCACACACACGTTTCTAAATCATTCAGGAGTCTCCATGATTGTTGAGCCATTCAACCCTCAAGATTCTCTTTTTATCCTCATCCTTCACCTAAACAGGGATTCAGGTTCTTTAACCTCACTGACTCTTCTCATAGAATTGAGAGGATTGGGCTTTATTTTTGAGTGATTGTGCACATGTCTATGGGCTGTTAATGGTGAGGGTCCTCAAGAATGTTGAGTCACTATAGTCTGCCAGAAATTCAGTGGAAATCCCACCTCTTCAGGGTAGGGTCTCTCTCATATGTACCTCTCCGCCCAAAGGAGAGAGGAGTAGCTGGTTGCTACTCCTACATATGTTGCACCACATGGCTGCTACGGACTTCATTGATCCAACTTCTGTCACAGTGGACATTTGCCGAGCACATCTGATAGCTTCACTATTTGAGTTTGTTATCATAAACTAGACCTAAGCAAATCGATGAATAGTTATGGTAACTGACGTCCTCTAAACAAGCCTGTCCTTGAGAAACAAAACGTGTTCCACTGTAGGATATTTATTCCAGAGAGGTGTAGGTGTGTGTGGAGGAAGGAGAGTTGAGGTGTTTTGGGGGACAGGTGTTTTGCTATAGTCTCTCAGATGACTGGGGCTTCCTTTTCCCCCATGTATTTTTTTTCGCAAACACACACATATACACTCACACATGTGAACACACAGAGACACACTCAGATTAATCATCTCAGCTTCCTGAAGGTTTTGTGGCAGGCTCCTTAGGCACCAGAATTGTTTCTGAACCAAAACCTTCTTTCTTTCCTGTTCTCTCTGTATTCCAGCCGGGGGAGGAACTGCTGCCAAAGGATGTCAATGGGGGATTTATTTTAGAAACTGTGAACATTCGTGACACCTGGGAGGTACGATGTGTATAGACACTCGGAGGCACTGTGTGGTGGGGTGGAGTCAGGGGATGGGGAGTCCCAAGGGATGGGATTATGCTCAAGCCTTATCTGACCTCAGGCATGTCCTGGAACCTTTTTGCCCCTCTGTGTTGTCACCTGTAAAGTGAGGGAGTTGAGCAGGATGACCTTGGAGGTGCATTTTCCTTTTACCTTCTGTGGTTGTGAGTAGGCATTTATGGTGCCCGTCAGATCAGGTTGAGGACGTGAGACCTATTAAGAGGATCAGGAGAAACAAGCACAAAGAGTTGTCGCTTCATCTCAGGACAGATCATTACACCACAGAGGAAGGGAAATGCTGACTCAACAGAAGGGTGGCCTGCAAGGCGTACAGAGCCCCTCCCATAGTCATTTTGGACCATTCTAGAAAGGGAATGGAAACAAACCTCCTACTAGTGGAGAATCTGAAAATTTCCTTTTGCTTTTGATGATGAGATGGCATAATTTGTTTAAAAATCAGTTGCACACCAAACAGCAAAATAGACACCATTCAAGAGAGTGGGGCATGTAAGGGAAATTTTAATGCATCTTGATGTCTGTTGGTTGACCTGAGTGTGTACGTAATAGAATCAAGTGGAAAAATTTATGTATGCACAGGAAGGAAGGGCATGAGGGAACAGCATCTTCAAGCGATAGAACTGTTTGATTCAGTCTAATTGTTATGTGTTAATACAGATTCTCAGTTCATAAAAAGTCCAAGGACAAACGAAAAGGGCAAACTACGCTAAAGGTCTTCCTCGTCTTTCCTTCCTCCCCAGGCCCTGGAGAAGTGCAAAGATGCAGGTCTAACCAGGTCCATCGGGGTGTCCAACTTCAACCACAAGCAGCTGGAACTGATCCTGAACGAGCCGGGGCTCAAGTACAAGCCCGTCTGCAACCAGGCGAGCCCTGAGTCCACCGGGGCCTTCTCTCACTTTCTGCTTCTACACTCTCCTTCTTAACTGTGTCTCCCAGTTCCTGCTTGATACCAACCGTGTTGATGATAGTTCATTCCATGGAAATAGGAATTGCCAGAGAAAGAGCAGGTTGAGTGGAGTGGGAAGAGCAGGATTTCTGTTCTTCAGCAGGGGACTTGAGTTTCCTGGAGACAGCCAAAGGGGAGAGGCTGAGTTGGTGGGTGGCAGCCTTGTTCTAGGGCTCAGGAGGTGGCCCAGGCCAGAGATGTAGATTTTTGGAGTCATTGCTCTCTGGATGGCAACTAAACTCACAGGAATGGATCGCTTTCCCAGGGGAGTTCATAGAACGAAAGGAAGAGGCAGGAAGCCCACACGGAAGGGTCCAGTATAGAGGCCCTGGCACGCAGATGGAGCAGGAGTTTCCAGACAGGCGGGGAGACAGTGAGGGAAGTGTGGTGTCAGGAGGAAAGAAGAAGGGGGGTTGGAAAGGCCTGAGCGGGTGGAGGGTGGGTCCTGCGGAGGGGTGGCCGCACAAGAGGGAGGGAAAGGGTGTTGGTTAGTAGAGGGAAGTCGTGGGAATCCAAGCAGGGCAACTTCAGAGTGGGGAGAGTTGAAGCCAGACCAGAGGAAGGGCGTGGGGAGGGGAAGCGGAGACATCACAATTAAAGCAAGTGAGTTTTAAGGAAGAACTTAATACTGCCAAATATCAAACAGTTTTTATGACATTGCTAAGTTTACAAGCTTTTGGTAATTATACAAAAAAGCGATTGAAGTATCAATGCCCATTTTCTTAGTTATTCATTTCTAGGTATCTATTTCTATAAAGTTAAAACATGTAATAAAAACTCAGATATAGATATATGTGAATATTTTAATCATATTTTTAAAATCACACCCAATGATTAGAATATCAAACATTCAATGGGTGGGGCAATAATTACACTTATTGTGGCTTCAGGGAGATCTATGCTAGGATATTACAAAGAGAAACATAAGCTTCTGCTATTATATTCAATATTATATGCTACTCTGCAGTTAGGATGCTTTCAAGCTTAAGAAATGGAAAACTCAACTCAGACTGTCTTGCGTTTTAAAGAAGTTGATTTACTTATGGAAGGCTTGGGGTCTGGTTGCTAGGAACTGGAAGAACTTTTTTGAAACGAATGCATTTTGCCTATGCCCTACCCATCATAGCTACAGGATGGCTCCCCGCAGGCCACTGGGCTCTACGTCTCCTCGCTCATATTCAGCAGGAAAGAGAAACTATTTCTAAAGATGGTGGGAGAATTTTCACAGAAGGATTTTAGCAATTTTTTTTTTTAATGTGCCATTGGCTGGAACCACTTCATGTGCTTTTTGTCAGCCAATCTGGTTGTCAAAAACATAGAGTGGTCAGACCCAGAATTCAGTACACTATGGTGTAGTGAGTGTGCATGAGAAGGAAAGACCATGACACCCGGTTGGGAGTCAGCTTCTTCAGGGCACAGAGTCTGAATACAGGAGAAGGGAGGAATACTTCCTTATTCTCATAAGGAATACTGTGAATCAACACTATTCACTTTATATGCTATATGTAAAATGATTCAAAATCTTAAACATGACTGAAATTAAGCTTAGCAAAATGATTACAGTGGCTGCATCGTTCTGGTGGAATTCAAAGTGACTTTGTGGTGTTTTTTTCCTGTATATAACACAAAAATATTTCTCTTATTACTTTTTTATACTTTTTCCTATCTAAAATGTCAAACTATAAAAAAGGTACAGAGAATAGTATAATGACCTTCTCTCGTAGTGACTTCCTCTGAATCGTCTCTTGTCACCTTTTCCCTGGCAGTGCTCTTGGGAGAAAGGAAGCTAGATGTAAGTTTATAGACGGACCAAATTTAAAAAGCAATGAGTAAAGTTTTTCCCTAAAGTCTTCCTCATACAGACTCTGGGTCTTAGATCAATCAGGGTTATAAGCTTATTTTGTTTTGAATCTTCTAAGACTTTTGAAACACCATGTCAGTCATTTCCTACTTTAAGTTGATAGTTTGAAATTCTATCATGAGTTTGGTATTTAATAAATATTTAATTAATTAATAATTAATTTCTACAAAACATGACATTTACAGCATATTATCTATAATGTGTTTTGTTTCAAGATCTTGCAGTTATAGATTAAATTCATTATTTTATAAAATATAAATAGGTAAATCTAAAACTCATTGTTGAACCTTACAGAAAAAGAAGCTCATTTTATTTTTTAATTCAACTCAACATGTTAATACTTGTCCTCTCTTCAACCATATCACTCCAGAGGAGTATATTTTTAAGATATTGACTTATGGATAAATGCATGGGTGGAAAGATAGATAATGAAAAGATAGATATATAAAAAGATAAATACATTAGATAGATAGGTAGACAGACAGATATCTGAGTTTTCCTAGAAATTGTCTCCTGAATGAGAAAAGAAATATATAGATATATAAAATCAAAGATTTCTCTGTTTTCCCATTAAGATACTCCCCATCAGAGACTATGTATTTGCAAATTAAGATAATATGGATTTAAGTAAGATATACTTCTTTAAAAGGCAAAACCCTTTGAACGTGTCTCAAAGATCAATAAGAAAGGTTTTAATAGGGAAGAGTAAATACAGCTGAAAATTGATGGCACTGGGTGTCTGAGGTGGGAAGAGGTGTCACAGTTGACTGGGAAGTGCTTTTCCCTAGGGGAACAGAACCTCCCCAGGGGTTGTCCTGTTTGCAAGCCTGCTCGATCTCAGGCTGGATCCAGGTCCAGGGTTGTAAGAAAGGAAAAACCTGGGAGTGTGGACAACTCTAGGCAGTGGGTCCAGATTGTCCTTTTGTTTGGAAATAAATGATTCATTTTTTGCATTTCAAGCAACTCTCTAGAAGTATTTTAGACTGTGAAGAGTGGAGTGGATAGGATGGCGTAGAATGTACAAGCAGCAGAGCTCAAGCAAAAGAGGTCTCAGGCCAAACCAGTCTCTAGAAGCATTTTAGACTGTGAGCTGTCTTTCTTTGGGGAAGTGGAGCAGGCCAGGAGTGGGTGGATGGGACAGGGTGGAATGTACAAGCAGCAGAGCTCAGGCAGAAGAGGTCTCAGGCCACGTTGCTGCTGGAAGCCAATGAGGATGAAATGCTTTCCCGAAGTTGACCTTGCCTCTGCCCCGGGAGGTCCCTACATTCCCAGGTGGAAAAAGCTGCTGACCTGGGAAAGTTAATGGAATCTTTTTTCCTTTCAGGTTTTTGACTTCAAATTGACTCCAGAAGACATGAAAGCCATCGAGGGCCTCAACAGAAATTTCCGATATACTGTTTTAGAATTGTAAGTGACTCCTAGAGATGGTTTCACAGGTTGTTTTTTGTAACATGCAGGCAAACAGAGAGACAGAAATCCCTAAATCAGGAGATGCCTGATCTTAAGCTCAGGCCTGAAATAGGAGTGTCCCCGTAGTCCTCAGACCAGTGGTTTTCTCCAGGGCTCAGTCTCTGACCCAAAAGAAATGTGAGTCCATAAGTCAAGCTGCTGCAGTTCACGCCATTGTGAATTCACTTGTTTGATGCCCTTTCCACCTGTGCCTGCCTTCTGTACTCAAGGCTTACTTATCCATTAGACTGGAAGTCATGGTGCTTAAGAACCATGACACTATTAGGGTCTCATGATGTTTTGTCTTTAATTTTTTAAAATCATAAGAAAAATTGAATATAATATTAATGAATATGCAATGATCCATCCAGCCTGGTCCATCTCCATGTCTTCACCAATACAATGTAAGACACTATTTTCATATTTTCATGGTGATGGGTCCCATGAAATCATACATTCACAGGTCCTGGGGAGTCACAGTGGGTCCTGCTTCCATTTCCTCCCCTAAGTGTCCAGTGGCATTTCAGCGGAATGTGGCATTCCCTTTTCTGGATACCGTCTATGTCTTCCAAATTTATCTCCTCCTTGACTTCCTTTGGCTATCACAACCCTCACTTCCTTAGTTATATGATCTTACCAAACTGAAATATTAATAAATTATGAAATTAATGGACCCTTATAGGTTGTTGACTAATGTGTCCTTAGTCACTTTGACCAAGATAAGATTCTCTGGAAGTTCTCTGCCTCTTCAAGTCAAGACCATTACTCAAATGCCTTCCTTGTCTCTAGAAGTCTTTCTCTGAAGAGCCCAGCATCCCTTCCCTTTGATTTTTTTCATGACATTTCATTGGTTCATCTCCTGCAGGATCTCAGGTTGAGGAGAAAGAAGACTCATCAAACAGAGAGAAGTTTAGAGGAGTGATTAGAAGTTGGGAGAGATAAAGGTTCGGTTATGAGAATAAAAAGTTAGTCTTCTAAAAACAAATCTGAAAAAACCCTTCCTTCTTGTAAAACAATACCAGGATCCTCAGAAAAGACATCTTAAATGAGCTGGGAAAGAACTTTTCCATCCCCATGAGCTTTTAAGTTTAAGTCTGTGACCTGATTCCTGAGACTGTGAATGCCTTTTCTTATTTGTCTCGGAGGTCCTGTGCCCTTAAGCTAGCTCCTGGCACATGGAGCTGCAAAGAGGGTACTCTTTCATGTCATTTGGTTGAAAAGGATAAATTATAAAAAGAGAAAGAACATGGAGAAAGAAAGACAAAAAATAATACTAGTTACTGAATTTTTTTTTTTTTTGAGCTGGGGTCTCACTCTGTCACTCATTCAGTGCAGTGGTGTGATCCTGGTTCACCCAGCGTTGGCCTGCGGGACTCAGGTGAACCTCCCAACTCAGCCTCCTGAGTAGCTGGGACTACAGGCATGCACCACCATGCCTGGATTTTTTTTTTTTTTTTTGTACCGTCTTGGTCATACTATATTGCCCAGTCTGATCTTGAACTCCAGGGCTCAAGTGATCCTCCTGCCTTGATCTCCCAACAGTGCCAGCATTACAGGCATGAGCTATCATGCCCAGTAGCTTATGAATTATAATTCAGAAAACTAACTATATTTTATAGTCTGGCTTTTAGAAAGACATCTTGTCTGGTCCATAGATGAGAGTGTGTGTGCTCGTGTACAAGTAGGATCATCCTAACTGCATCTTTCGAGAATTCCCTTCTTGGACAGAGTGGAAACATAGTTGATCAATTAATTAATTTATTTTTTATTGCTGTCTTTCTGAATTCCACGTATTTATTTATTTGTTTTATGTCAATAGCTGTAGGGGGTACCAATGGCTTTTGGTTACATGGTTGCATTGTACAGTGGTGAAGAAGTCTGGACTTCAAGTGTTCCCATCACCCCCACCTGTGTTCACTGAATCTGAGAGGTGATTTTTCATCCCTCTACCCATTCTTCCCTCCCTTTCTGAGTCTCCAATGTCCATGATATCATTCCCTATGCCTTTGCAGATCCTTAGTTTAGCTCTTGCTTATAAGTGAGAACATGCAGTGTTTGGTTTTCTTCCTTGAATTAGTTCACTTAGGATGATGCTCTCCAATTCCATCCAAGTTGCTGTAAGAGACAGTATTTGATTTTTGATGGCTGAATTCATTATTGTTTTTTTTCTTTCAGTGCGGCTAATCACCCTTACTATCCATTTTCTGAGGAATACTGACCATGAGTTATTCAACATGACTACCAGCATTTCCTCTGTTTAGGTGGCGCGGAGAGGATTTCTGTATTTGCCGGAGGAGAATGGAAAGCAGTGTTTATAATTCCAAGTTGTTTTCCTCTCACTTTTTTCAGGTTATGGAAAAATAAAAACCTTTTAAAAATGACTTATTTTTTCTGATTATTTAGAAATAGGTGCAAATTACAAAAAAGTTAGGAAATAAAAGAGAAAAGATACAGAACAAAAGTAACCTGTAATTCTTCCATTCCAGAATACTTAGCATTTGGTGCATTTTTCTTTGTGATTTTTCTGTGCAAATGTGTGGGAGTTTTTTTTGTGTGTGTGTGTTTGCACAAAACTCGAAATTAGCTTCGACATACAGGTTGCATACTTTTAAAAAAAAACTATCAAACATTATTCAAAACTTCTGGAATCATATTTTACATGTTGTAAATCAGTACATCTTATTAATGTGTTACATTTCTTTTTTATGTATTTTATTTTATAGTTGTGGGATACAAGTGAAGATTTACTACATAAGTAGGTTGTATGCAGGTGGGTTGGGCTTCTAGCTGGGCCTCTTTTCCCTGAGAGTGGACCCAGTATCTAGTGTATTGCCGTGTGCATTTCTCCCTCCTTCCACCATCCCTCCCTGAGCAGTATCTAGCATCTACCATCTCACTCTTATGCTCATGTGACCAGAGATCAGGGCCCACTTTCTTTTTTTGAGTTGGAGTCTCACTCTGTCACCCAGGCTTGGGTGCAGTGGCATGTTCATGGCTACCCCAGCATCGTTCTGCTGGACTCAGGCGATCCTTCCGCCTCATACTTCCAAGTAGCTGGAACTACAGGTAAGCCCTACGGCAACCAGTTAATTTTTAAATTTATTGTAGAGATGAGGTCTTGCCAAGTTGCCCGGGCTGATCTTGAACCCACAGGCTCAGGTAATCCACTCATCTCTTCCTCTCAAAGCACTGGGTTTATAGGCTGAGCCACCAAGCCCAGTGAGGGCCCACTTATTAATGAGAACAAGTGGAATTCAGTTCTTTGTTTCTATGATAGTTTGACTTAAAATGATGGTCTCCATCTACATCTATGTTACTTCGAAGGCCATGACTTTGTTATTCTTTATGGATGTAAAATCAGGGACATGTTAGTTCAAGTTTATAAGGATAATGCCGTAAAGAAAATGGCAGTGTACAAATGGATTAAGCATTTTTCTGATGGAAGAGAAAGGGTCACCAATGAAGAGAGGTCAGGTTGGCCACTAAGAAGCAGAACTCACAAAAACATTGCAAAAATTTGTTGAATTGTGTGTCAAAATCATTGGCAGACTGTGAGAGCATAGCAGACCAAATAAACAGCAATAGAGAAACAGTTAGGAAAATCTTGGTATGAGAAAGGTGTGTGCAAAAATGGTCCCAAAGGAACTCTTGCATAAAGACAGTACGTCAGCTCACACTGCACTGTCTGTGAGGGAGTTTTTAGTCAGTAAACAAATAACTGTATTGGAACGCCCTCCCTACTCACCTGATCTGGGCCCCAGTGACTCTTTTCTTTATGCAAGATAAAGGAAATTTTGAATGGAAGACATTTTGATGACATTCAGGACATCAAGGGTAATATGACAGCTCTGATGGCCATTCCAGAAAAGAGTTCCAAAACTACTTGGTGGGTGGATGGACACTAGAATTGGTGCATAATTTCTCAAGGGGAGTACTCCAAAGTTGACCATAGTGATATGCAGCAATGAGGTATGCAGCACTTTTTCTAGGATGAGTTTACGAACTTAATTGTCATACTGCATAGAATTATATCATCTACAAAGAGTGATCATTTAACTTGTTCATTTCCTATTTGGATATCCTTGATTTCTTTCTCTTGCCTGAGTGCTCTGGCTAGGACATCCAGTACAATATCCAAAAGGAGGGGTAAGAGGGGCCTCCTTGTCTTGTTCCAGTTCCTAGGGGAAAATTTTGCTTTTCAGTTTCTGCCCATTTGGTATGATATTGACAGTAGATCTCTTAGAGAAGGCTTTTATTGTTCTGAAGAATATTCTCAATGCCTAGGTGTTTGAGGTTCTTGGTTTTATACTTGTTTATGTGATGAATTATATTTTATAGACTTAAATATGTTGAATCATTCATTCTAGGAAGGAAGCCCACTGGGATGTGATGAACTTGAAATATATTGCTGGAAACTATTTAATAGAAATTTGTTAAGAATTTGTGTATCTAGGTATTTCATCAAAATTGGCTTGTGGTTCTCTTTCCTTGTTAAGTCTTTGTCAGTTCTGAGTATCAGAAGCATATTAGCTTCATAGAATATGCAGTGGAGAATTCCCTCCTTCTTAATTTCCTGGAATACTTTCAATAGATTTGGTATCAGCTCTTTCTTGTATGTCCTGTGGAATTCAGCTCAGAAACTATGTGACACGGGGCTTGCTTTTTGTTTTTTTTTTTTTGGCAAGGATGTTTCTGATAACTGGGTTGATTTCTTGGATTGTTATTAGGGCTTTAATTTCTTTGTGTTTCAACAATGGTAGGTCATGTGATTCCAGGAAACCCCCCCCCCCCCATTTCTTTAAGATGAGATGTTTGTGGGAATCTCTGATAATCCTTTTATTTTCTTCAGGGTCAGTTGTGACATCACCTTTTTGGTTTCCAATTTGTTTATTCAGACTTTCTCTCTCCTTTGGATCAATCTGGTCTCAAGGGTCTGTTTGTTAATCTTATTATTTTTTTCAAAGAATCAGGTTTTTGTCTGATTCTTTCTATTTTTTTTGTATTCTAGTTTGTAAAATTGTGACTTTATTTTAGTAATTTGAATTTTTCTGCTAACCTTAGCATTTAATTATTAGTGCCTTTCTAGCTCCCTTTGGAGTGACATTAGGTTGTTCACTTGAGATCCCTCTATTTTCCTGATATGTATATGTAAAACTGAAATCTTCCCTCTCAGCACTGATTTCATGGTATCCCAGGGGTTTTGATATGTTGTGTCTTTTTTTCCATTTGTTTTCAGAAATCTTTTAAATTCTGTCTTGATTTCTATGTTAACCCCAAAGTAATTCAGCAGCCTGTTGCTTAATTTCCATGTGTTTGTATGTTTGGGAGAATTTATTTTGGTGATGATATTTATTTTTATCCCACTGTGGTCTGAGAAGACGCTTGGTATTATTTTAATCTTTTGAAATTTGTCCACTCTTGATTTATGCCAAGAACATGGTCAATCTTTCAGCATGTTCCGTGTACTGATGAGTAGAATGTATACTTTGTGGTTGCCAGGTGACATGTTCTTTAGATGTCTATTAGCTCAATTGGTTGAGTGTTGAATTAGGGGTTTAGATGTCCTTGTTATTTTTTTGGCCTCAGTGGACTGTTTAGGACTGTTAGTGGATTATAGACTCTGACCATAATTGTATACATTTATATATCTTCTCTTAGTTTAAGTAGCAATTGTTTTATAAATCAAGGTGCTCTTCTGTTAACTGCATATATATTTAAAATAGATATTTCTCACTGGTAGATTGAGCCTTTTATCATTATGTAGTATTCTTCAGTGTCTTTTCAACTTTTATTGGTTTTAAGTCTGTTTTGTTGGATATAAGAATGGCTACCTGTGCTCTTTTTTGTTTTCCATTTTCTTGGAAGATCTTACTTTGAGTCTGTGGGTGTCCTTTGCAGTGAGATGGGTTTCCTGAAGGCAGCAGTTGGATAATATTTCTTTATCCGTTTTTCTATTTTATGCCTTTTGAGTGGCATGTTCCATACATTCATGTTCAAATTAATTATTGACATATGAGGGTTTATCATTGTCATAATGCTCTTAATGTATGCTTTGCTTTTGTTTTCTGTTTTCTTTTTTAAGTTTTGTAGTTGATCTGTATGGTCTGTTAACTCTGTGCTTGCCTGTGCTTTTGCTATGGGTGGAAATGTTCTTTTGCTTCTGTGCTTGGAACTTTCTTAAGCATCTCCTGAAAGGCTGGTCTGGAGGTACCATTTTCTCTTAGGAATTTGAAGTCTAGGAAGGATTGTAATTCTCCATCACTGATAAAGCTTAGCTCAGTGGGATAGGAAATTCTTGGCAGGAATTGCTTATCTTTGAGAATGTTACAGATTAGGCTCCTGGTTCTTCTCGCTATAAGGTTTCTGCTGAAAAGTGTGCTACAGATCTGATATTTCCACCCTGGTGGATTGTCTGTCCCTTTTCTCTAGTTATCTTTAGGATTTTTTCTTTCATCTTATCATTCTTAACTTTGAGATAGATTACTATGTGTCTTGGAGATGGGCTTCTCATGTAATACCTTGTAAGGGTTCTCTGGATCTCTTGTGTTTGAATGGTTGTCTCTCTAGTGAGATGGGGGAATTTTCTTGGATGATCTCTTTGGAAGATTGGTTCTAGGGTGTTCTCAGTTTGCCCTTCTGTCTTAGGGATGCCAATCAACTATAGATTAGGTTTCTTTACATAATCTCAAACCTCTTATAGGCTTTGCTCATTCTTCCTGAGCCTTTTCTCCTTGTTTTTGTCCAACTAGATTAGTTCAACATTTTGATCCTCAGGCTCTGAGATTCTTTCTTTTGCTTGGTCAATTCTGCTACCTAGGCCTGTCGTTGTGCTTTGAAATTCTTCATTTTGGTGATTTTAGTTCTGACTTTTATTATTTTGTTTCCTGGGTGATTTGTGCTTTTGTTGCCTGGGTGATCTGTGCGTTCATCTTCTCGTGTTTTTCCTTGGCTGTTTTTTCCATACATTGTCTGAATTCTAAGTTTGTCATCAGGGACAGGTTATTCTGGATGGTTTCTATTGCCTGGGGTCTGTGAGGACCTTTTGTGGGTAATACCCCATTAAGGCTTCGGGGATTGTTGGTGTGTTTCCCCTGGTTCTTCCTCATCTGTAAAAACCAACTTTTTTCTTTTTATTATTTTGTTTTGTTTTGTAATTAGATATGTCTAATTGTCCTAGAGTTTTTTCTGTACTAGAGATATACTGTCTTATTTTCTGAAATTAGGGAATTGAATTATGAATTCTTTAGTTTCCACATCTTTGTGACTATTTCCCCCTTTTTTGTGTAGTCATATACAATACATTTCATATATTTATTCTTTAGAGTTTTCTTTTTGTAAGTGCATGTTCAAGTCTTTGTCTATTTTTGTTAGGTTCTTTTTATGTGTAGGATACCATACTATCTCAATCAATAGAATTCTACAACAAACCTTCCACAACACAAATGTTTAATACAAAACCATTTGTTTGCCTCATGATTCTTTGGCTAGAAATTTAGCCTGGGCTCCACCTAAACTCAAGCAATTTCTTCTTTTCCTGGCTGGGCTCTCTCATGTATATGTGGGGCAACAAGGCAGTTCAGCTTTAAGATGTTTAGGAGGCTATCAGGAAGCTTCCCTGTCCTCCATATAGTTCTTCATCTTCCAGCCATCCAGCCCAGACTTTTCCTCCTTGTGGCATAGTCCCAGGACAGTGTGCGAGTGTGTAAAGCCTTTTCATGTATTGGCTCCTGTTGTCATGTCATTGCTTCTGGGAAATTGGTCAATGCAAGTTTTGGGCAAGACTAGACTTTAAAGAAAGGGCAAAAGATACCACGTTTTAATGGAAGTTGGTCGAAATTTATATAAGAAAGCATATAAATACAGGGGCATGTAGAGTGGGGCATGCTTGTAATCCATCTATTTCATGTATTTATTTGGATATTCTTTCCATATTCGGATATTTTGTTAAAATAACATCTTCTGAGAGGTACCTTAGCTTAAGACATGTTCTCATTCTTTTTGTGGTTATGTTTTTCATGAACCAAAGGATGTACTCTTAAGATAGTGAAATTCTTCATGCCTTTTTCTTGTTGTTAGTGAATATCATTTTTTTTCTATATTGAGGACACAACAATATGTAACTATATTATTAAAAGTTATTTATCATTTTCCTTGTGTGTTAACTCAAAAAAATTACTTTTTTAATATTTTGAAATAAGGATCTATATATATAACTTTTATATTAATATTAAAATATTCTACTAAAATTATTGTAAGGCCTACATTTGTTCATATAACCTTATTTTTCACCTCTATCATATGTGGAATGTCAATAAGTAATTATCTGGCCTTACTCATGTAAATTGACTTATCTACTCTTCTGAGTTCTCTAAATTATGAGGGAAAGTATATCTTGATACTAGAATGATACAATTCTTTTTTTTACTCCTCTTATTTAAGGATATCTTGGCAATTCTTAAATAACTGTTACCTCATAAAATATTTAAAATAATTAAAACTTCCACAGAGGAGTAAATGCTTTAGTCCCTGGTTAATGTTGCAGTGAAACATCAGATCAATATTAGAGAATTGATCTGTTGACAATATTGAGATTTCTGATACATAATTATGATAAACATTTTAAACTATTTAAATAGACTTTTGATTTGTTAAAATAAATTTCAAAACTTTAGGCATTTGTATTAATCTGTTTTCTTAGATTAATTCAGAAAAATGAAAATTTTCAACATCTTTTCATGAAAGCTTTGTGAATTTTTTAAAGCACAAACATAATGAAATAAACACCTCTTACCTAAATTCATCAATTGTTAAACTGTCAGTATTTTTATTCTTTCTTTTTCTTTCATTCTCTGTATGATTATTTTAGAGTATTCCTATGGATTTATGGATTCACTCAATTCCATCCTCCTAAGCTTCCCCCATTTATGACTTTTAATCATTTTTCCTAGGCAGCTTCCTTTCCACAACCCTGATCAACCCTCTGCCAAGGATACCCTATCCCTGGGTTCCTAGAGTCAACAATTTAACAATTGATAAAGAACAGAGGCCAGAGAAATACAAAATTTCATACTGTAAAGGTAAAAAGTCAAGATACGTGGGCAAATACAGACATTTCAGTAATTAATTTGATATCAGTTTAAAAATTATATGTACATATTTGGATTCTTACTTGACATACTATCAAAAAATTCAATTTGAATTAGCAACCACATATAAGAAAAAACTATTAAAAAATTTGTAAGATAGTGTAGAGATATAGTGCTTTGTTTGCAATATAGAAAAATACACAGAGCTCAATCTTATAAGAAAAAAATTAGACTATATTAAAAGTAAAACCTTTTATTCTTGAAAACATAAGCAGAGAGAATGAAAGCACATGCACTATTTGGGAGATGTTATTTAAATAATATATTTTTAAAATAATATCTAGAATATGTGTGACTGATTAATTAGAAACATGTTCTCTGATATTCACATGTTCTTATATTTAAAACTTTTGTTATATAAATTTCCACCCTCTTCCAATAAGAGTTGGTGTCTAATTCCCACTCTTTGAGTCTAGGCTGACCTGAGACTTGTGTACCAACAGCATTTGCCAGAAGCAATGGTGTGCTAACATGACCCTAGACATGAAAAAGGCTTTGCAGGATCTACACACTACCTTGTGGTTGTACCATGGGATGAAGTGAAGCCTAGGCTGGAAGATAAAGAACTATATAGAGGGGAGGGAGGTGTCCAGACAACTGCCCCTCCACATCCTGAAGCATATACGTGAGGAAACCCAGTTAGGAACAGAAGAACTTGAAAGAATTTGGTAGTCTAATTTCCCAACCATAAAACCGTGAGCTAAATAAATGACTTCAGATTAAACTTCAATTTGGAGAGAAGTTTGTTTTACAAAGTTAGCTAATGGTATAATTATGCCAATTTATCTCTTCATAGAAACTTTAAAAGAATAATTGAACCACAAGATTATACAAGGAGATGCAATTTAAAAACTAACAAGCAATGATTTGGAGGCCAAAAAACCTAATCCAACTTCTAATTTCAGAAAATGGAGAAAAGGTAACGTCCCTAGGACTGAATTACAGAGGAATTTGCCAACTTCATGGTGAAATCCAAATCTCTTGTTTCTAGTCCAATTCTCACTCTATCCACCCATGCTGTCTCTCTTGCTGTAGAGTGACAGAAAACCCTTCTGACTACACACAAAGCATATATGCATGGGACATGCCAGGGAAACGGGCTTGGCCCAAGGGCGTCTCGAGAGCCTTACCAACAAGCACACGCGCGAAGGACACTGTGAGGAGCCCTGATGCCCACAGCTCCGCCCCTCATCTGCACTTTCTCTCTGATCCGCTGCTCATTGTAGCTCTTGGCCAGGACCACAAGCCCACGTGGCAGCTGGCAGCGCAGGGCGATCAGGGCTGGCGTTTGCTTGTGCTTTTTGGCCACAGCACAAAGAAGCGGGTCTGCCAAGAGGACTGGGGATTTTGGGTCCACCCTGGAAGGAAAGACAGAAATGCTCAAGTCCCGAGGTTAAGTATCCAGTTGGTTAAGAATCTTCCAGAACAGATGAAAGTGTCCATTCTACACTAGGGCTTCTCAGGAAGGCCTCGGATCAGAAGCATCACCTGGGACCTGGTCAGAAATGCAAATTTTCCTACCTCCCTGAGCCAGAACACAAATTGACTATGTTATGACTGAAAGTTTTTCATCAAAGTGGTGTTTTAGGTAAACTCCCTGTAGTTCTTACCACCATTCATCTGGTGGGGTTCCCAGAGCACCATAGGTCCCCAGAAAAATGTCTTTTGACTTGCAGAAATCCAGCAGTTTGCTCTGGTTGAGATAAGGATGACATTCTACCTGTAATGGCCAAGATAGAAAAGTAGCAGATTATAGGAAATAGTTATAACAACATATACAAAATTAAAAGTAAAGAAACTATATAAAAACCTGTGTAAGATTAAATTTGATAAGATAACATTAGCCTCAAGTGATAATCTTTTTCATAAAAATAAAATTCATAGCCCTGTTGTCTCCTAAAAATATGAACAGCAAGCCATTTCTGAGTACAAGCAACTCTATAAACCAGATCTTGGTTTCTAAATACCTTTGTCCATTATAAGTAGACCTGGTCATTTCAGATCTGGCCTAGGGCAAGACTCTGAAAACTGGACATCGAATCATGACAGAAAGCCAGAATTTTGAAAAGACCTGTGAGTACAAGTATGAAGGACAAATAGTTTCTTAGAACTACCAGTGGTAAGATTTGGGTGCATTTGAGCATAAAAAGAATAATAAATACGAGCAATTTTAAATCATAAGAAAAATCCTAGGTGTCCCTACTGATATGAAAATATGAGAGACAGAGAGACAGAGAAAGAGAGAGAGAGAGAACACAAAAATATGTTCCCCCACTGACGGCCATTATTGTAGTAATTTCTTTTTCAGGACATTGATAGTTAAAGAGAGTTCTGTTTTATCACTGTTTTAGAGGAATAAATGTTTCTTATCTTGACTTAGATTTATTTTATAGTACACAGTCAGGTAAGAGTAGTAAAATTAATGTTTTTTTTTTTAAGTTGAAGTCTCACTCTCACTCAGGCTGGGGTGCTGTGGCATGCTCACGGCTACCCCAGCGTCGACCTCCTGGGCTCCAGCGATCCTTCTGCCTCACCCTTCCAAGTAACTGGAACTACAGGCACATGCTACCATGCCTGGCTACTTTTCTTGGTTTTTTATTGTAGAGACAAGGTATCACCAAGTTGCCTGGGCTGGTCTTGATCCCACAGGCTCAGAAAGTCCACTCGCCTCAACCTTCTAAAGTTCTGGGATTACAGGCTGAGCCACTGAGCC
>NW_007248243.1:301559-326634 GCF_000164805.1 Carlito syrichta
GTAATCCCGCGCCTTTGGGAGGGTGAGTTGAGTGGATTGCCTGAGCCCATGGGTTCGAGACCTGCCTGGGCAGCGAGACCTCATTTCTACAATAAATCAAAAAATCAGCTGGGCGTGGTAGCACATGCCTGTAATTCCGGCTACTCGGAAGGCTGAGACGGAAGGATGGCTGGAGCCCAGCAGGTTGAGGCTGCGGTAGCCGGGAGTGGCCACTGCACTCCAGTCTGGGCGACAGAGTGAGACTCCAACTCAAAAAAAAAAAAAATTGATAATGTTTATTTAAAACTCAAAGGAAATAACAAATACAATAAAGTAATAACATAATGCAAAAAATTAGAGCATCGTGACGTATACTCAACCATCATGTTAAAAGTCGTTATGAAATGTGACTTTTCCTGCTGACAATAATAGCCCAGCAGATTACTGGAAACTGCAATGAGGAAAATATATGTTTATGAGGAACAGGTCTGACTACCGGTATTTTAACATGATCAATACTAGCATCACTATCAATGGGGCGATCTGTCATTTCATGCTGTTTGCTGTGGAGCAATTGAAGGAACACAGTACACTAAGGACTTTTCTTTTTGCCAAAAATTAAAAAAAAAAAAAGAAAGTGTTCATTCTACACCAGGACTTCTCAGCAAGACCTTGGGCCAGAGGCATTAGCATCACCTGCTACCTGGTCACAAATGCAAATTCTTCTACCTCCCTGAGCCAGTTGAGAATCAACTTAAAAAAAAATTGAGTATACTATGATTAAAAGTTTTTCATCAAAGTGGTGTTTTGGGGAAAGTCCCTGTAGTTCTTATTACCATCGTTCAGCTGGTGGTAATAAAGTAATAAAGCATTTAAAACTACCTTCTAATTGATAGAAACTTACTTTTTAACAATGTGGAAAAGAAGTTAATGAATATCGAAATATAACCATCAGAAAACTACATTTGGATTCTGGTTAAAAGCAAAGAGCTCTAAAAGACATTTTGGGAAAGCAATGGCAGATTTTAATATGGACTAAATATTAAATGATACAAGTGCAATATATTTAATTTTCTTAGATAAAATAATTGTATTATAACTAGGAGAATATCTTCATTCCTGTAACATGCTATGGGATGTCTGCAGGGGTGAATTGTCAGCACTACAGTTTATTTTGAAGAGCTTCTTGGAGATACTTCCTGTATCTATGCACAAGTACCCACAGGCACTATTGGTGCCAAATATGTGTTCACATGTTAAGCAGTGTTATCTATGCCTTACTTTTAGTTTGCCATATCAGAAGTGTCTGGAGGCTGATGGTGACCCCTTTGAGCACCTCATGGAATTGCAGAAGTCAAACGTGACTTTTGTTGTCAGTCTATATTGAATATTACAATTTTAATACAGTTTTTCCTTTCTTAAATGTGTATACATTTTTTTGGCACTTTCTGTATATACCTACATATTTGGCAACAAAGCAAAATGTCAATAAATTTGGATATTAGTCAAGCCTGTAATCCCAGCACTTTGGAAGACTGAGGCAAGAGAATTGCCTGAGTCCAGGGGTTTAAGACCAGCCTGGGCAACTTGGCAAGACCTCGTCTCTACAATATACAAAAAAATTACCCAGTCATGGTGGCACGTGCCTGTAGTTCCAGCTACTTGGAAGGCTGAGGTGGAAGGATCTCCTGAGCCCTGCAGGTCAAGGCTGCAGTGACTGTGAGCATGCCACCGTACTCCAACCTAGGAGACAGAGTGAGACTCCAACTCAAAAAAAGAAAAAAAATTTGGATATCGATAGTAACATGAGGATGTCCAGTATTATTCTTTCAAATTTTTCTGAAAGTTTGAAGATTGATATAATTTGGATAGATGTCCCCTCCCAATCTCCAGGAATCTGAAGATTGATATAGTTTGGATAGATGTTCCCTTCCAATCTCCGGTTGAACTGTGATCCCTAGTGTTAGAGGTGGGGCCCAGCAGAAGGTGATTGCATCATAGGGAAAGATCCTTCGTGAATGCCTTGGTGCCTCTCTCAAGGCAATGAATGAATTCTAGCTCTATGAGCTCAGGATAGTTTGCTGCTTAAAAGACCCCAGCACCTCCTTCTGCCTCTCTTGCTATGTGACATAGCTCTTGCTACGTGATGCATGCTTCCTCTCCACCTCCTGGAATGGTTTTAAGCTTAATCACTACATGCCCAACAGATACTGGCACTATGTAGAACTGTGAGCCAAAATAATCCCTTTTTCTTCATAAATTATCCAGTAACAAGTGTTTATTAATTACATTGAAAATAGCTTAATACAGACAATATACAAATTGGAATAAGACTAATACTAAAACCACATCCATTTCTTAACTCTCTTATTTGAAAATTATGGCAGTGTGTTATTGTATACCAAATTCACAAATATTATATGCTATGTAGAGGAGGACCCTCCAAACTAGAATTTATTTATAAAAAATTGTGTATTTATTCTCACATGTTTAAACTTCATTCACCTTCAAAGTACTCTCCGTTTGATGCAATACACCTAGAGAGATGCTTTTTCTACTGCTCGAAATAGTTTTTGAACTCATTAATTTTTTTGTTTTACCTCTTTCACATGGGCAAAACATTTCCCTTGGAAGACTTTTGTCCTGTAGGAAAACAAACAAAAAAGTTCCTTGGGGTGAGATCAGGTGAATGGGGAGGGTGGGGTCGTGTTGTCTTTGGTCAAAAATTGCTGAACACTCAGCACAGTGTGGGCAGTTGTTTGTGTAAATCACTCATCATGAAATGGGCAAACACTTTGAAAGAATTTCCCCCCCAAATTATCTGAAGCCAAATGCAACCTCTAGTTGGTACACGGACGCTGATGGGTTTCTAGAACTCTTGTGTAGCAGGGGAAGCCTGTACTACAAGGTACTCTCCAACAGATAATTCTAGTTTTTGTTTGAGGGGAAGTCCCATCACGTATATTTTGAGTGTGGGCCTTCACTTCTTGATTCCAAGTTGTAAAAAAAGCCGGCTAGAGTTCAAATCCCCGCACAGAATAAATGTGTGAACATGGGTGAATTGATGTCTAAAAGCAAAGAGGAGCAGTGGACTAAGATGTAGCCAGTCACAAGGTCAGCTCTGTGTTCTTCTAAATATTCCTCAGTGTTGATTTATCCACCATAACAGATGATCTCTGGGTATCAGTAACTTTCTCTAACCTGACTGGCTGACTGTCTCCAGCTATTTTTTAGTGTATTTATGTTCCTAGTAAAGAATCCAAGAAAGCAGAGTTACCAAGACAAAGCACTCCTCCCCAGAAGCCTTAGTACTTTGCTTCTCTTATTCTAACACTCTACTTATTTACTGCTCATTCCATGTTTGTATGGCCTTCATAACTTTCCACAGTTATCTGAAAATCACCTTCACCCATCCACTCTCTGGGCTGGATTTGTCCACATTTTTCCTGAGTTCTGACTGACCATTCAAGTACTCCTTCAACAGCACAACCTTCCCAAATATTACACACAATTCAACTTTAAGATTTCTCCATTTGTTTCACTATGACTTTTCCAAGTGGAAGTACATTAACTGCAGCCTGTAAGGCATTAATACATGATGTTTTAACCCTAAAAAATGAGATCAACTCTTCTAGGAAAAATATAATTCTAGTGAAATTAAAAATTATTTCATTGTCTACCAAATTCGAATAATGATTTGCAAGCATATTTTAAAATTAGAAACACATAAATATTACAAATTATTTTCCAATTTTTAAAAGTGTTTCAGAGTTTTATTTTCCAAATGAATATACAAGGAAGTATATACTGGCTCTTCACTTCTCTTTCCCGATACCAGTTCTGATCTTTCTGTGGTGTACAGGAACTCAAAGGTCTACCAAGGTCGAAGCTTCTTACATACTTATCCTTACTTCCCTTCCATGTCAACTGGTATTACAAAGTAATGTCAATGGTCTTCAAAATGTCTCTGTTTGTTCTTATGTCTTATAGGTGGGAAACGAGAGACTCATATTTTATCTAACTAGTTTCCTATTTACATAAATGGTTTTCTGAGGGCACTATTGGAATACAAGTTTTATTCCAGACCAGAAATAGTTCAACCTAGAAAATGAATAGTCCATTTTGCTCACTTTCCTATTCTACCATTCTGATACAATGCTGATACCTATTAGCAAGGATCAAGAATTTAGACTTCTTTTGTTAGGTTATACTTTTTTCTTAAATTGATGTTGCAGTTTTCTTTTAGGTAATTTTACTAGAGGTAAGAGTATACATGAGAAATTCCATTGAGTCCAGGCCCAGTATTACCATGTGGTGTCCAAAGTCTACCCAAGAGAACAGTGACAGTATCCCAACAGTTTTCATCCACCCCATCTCCAGTAAGTTGCACCACAAAGATATCTCTGGGTCATGTGCACTTGGATGGAGGAGAGACATCTTGAATTACAGAAATAAAAAAACTGCAGACATATAACAAATCACCAAGAAAGATAGTTGACAGGTAGTTTTTTTGACTGCTTCATTTTACATATTCTGCCAAGCTGGAAAATAGATGTAAACAGGAAAAAGAAAAAGAAAAAAAGCCCCAAATAAACAGTGGATAATCCTGTAGTCAGAGTTCACACAAAAAACAAAACAAAACAAACAAACGAACAAAAACCCAGACTCCTCCATACTGACTACCTTTTCTCTTTATGACTAGGGTAGACCTAGCCTAGTGAAACATGGACCCTAGTGAGTCCCCAGAATCACACAGGAAAAAGATCCCAATGTCAGACTGGCTTCCACTTATTCCAGGTTTATCTTTTTGAACTCTCAACGCTAAAAACTTCATTGTTAGCCTCCGGAGGTGCTAAATCCCAGTACAGGGCTTGGAGTGATCATCATTTAGTTTCACACGTTGATGTTTGGGATCCATACCCTATCGCTCTTTTGGTTAAGCAGAACTTGTTTCCTTCTTCTGCCTTCACAGGTTCTAAAAACACTGGGAAGGCAATGTCACAACTGCCCACAGTCTAAGAGTTAGCCAATTGGCAGGAGGGCGGAGGGTCATGTACCCTGACTTTTGAACTACGGAACTTGCATCAGTGGTCCCCCAGGTTCCCAGACCTTCAACCTCAAACTGAAAGCTAGATCGTTGACCTCCTTTGGTTTTCAGGCCTTCGGACTTGGGCACAGCCACGCTACAGGCTTTCCTCGATCCCCAGCTTATATATTCTCTCTCTCTCTCCATGCCACCCCTATCTCTCTCTTTCTGTCTCTCCTTCTTCCCCCTGCCCACCCCCATCTCTCTCTCTCTCTCTCTCTCTCTCTCTCTCTCTCTCTCTCTCTGTCTCTATTGTTTCTTTTTCTCTGGAGCACCCTAACCAGTATACACTTTGGTACCAGAAGTGGTTCTAGAGGAACAGAATTTTAAAGTGTGCGTTCCCTGAATTTCTACAGGGGTTTCTGGAATTGCCTTTCTAAATGATCTAGATTGGAAAATACTAAAAATTCTATTTCCAGTCATGCAGAGAGCACTGACAGTCCATGCAAGAATAGCTTATGAAGATGCACAAAATATCTGCACTGAACCCTTTACTCAACAACTGGCAGGAGGCAAGGACATGAGTGACTCCGTATATGATGCTTTTGAATATTTGTAGAAAAATGATCGATATAATTATGTTGATTGGTTGCAACTAATGTTGCTGGACAAAGTAATAAAGGAAAAGAATAAGCTCAGTTTTTAAAGTCTCAGTTAAAGTAATGCGTATAAGACATAAGAACTGCTCGGTGTGCCCTAAGACTTTTATATATAACCCTGTGTCAAAAAGTAATGAAAACTAAATACAAGTGAAACCAAAAAGGCAGTCAACAAAGGAAAAAAAACACACATAAATTAGACTTCATAAAAATTAAGTTTTTTTGCATGAAAAGAAACTACCAAGAGAGTGAGAAAACACACTCACATTACACATGAAAATTTAGTTCATTCTCTCAACAGACTTAAGCTGTGATATGTTTCTGTTCTCTCTCTCTCTTTGTGTATATGTGTTTCAATCAAAATTTTATAGACTGCATAAAAAATTCCTGAAGTGACTGTGACAGGGTGATCTCTAATTTTATATAAAGATGACCTATGTGCCCTTGTCACTTTCCCCACTCTCTGTTCCTGGTCTCTTCCTTATATAATCGAGAGATGTTATGCAACCATCTTTCTGTGCTACACCATCCAGGAGAAATAAATATATGGAGCCAAAGAGATCTTTCTGTGTTCACATGTGCAGCTTCTCAATCTTAGAGTGGAACATGAAGGTCAATTTAAGAATGAGTTAGAGCAACAGGGATCACGTGACAACAGTAATAAAATGTGAAGCCAATAGAGACAGATCTTTATTATGTAAGGAGCTTACCTTAATCTGTAAGAATATGTACGAATCTCAAAAACTTAATTACAACACTTTGCTTTGGCAAACAAGCATTCCACACTTCACTGGCTATTCATCCAATCTGTCTTCAAGGAATGATATTCACTACTTCTTGCAGAAAATAACTCTATCGTTTGCGTTTCCATAGCTCAAAAACTCCTCTATAGAGCATATAAAATTTTCAATTCGCAAATTTATATGCGTAGGAAGAAAAAAGTTCTTTGCTTTCTTGAAACTGATTTTATTTGGGCTGTCTCAACCTTGATCCTTCTTGACAAGTGTCAGCTGAGGAACCTGCTGTCTCGCACATACAGACCCAAGGCTTTGGGTGCTTCCCCTGGTTTACCTCCTCTGTACTGAGAAAGCCATTGTATCCTATGCTTTGCTTTTTTTCAGGTCTAGCTGTTTCGTAAGTCTGTGAAGGCTAACCCAGCTTCAGGGGAAAAGGGGTGGTTTCTGCCTGAGATGTCAAAGTCGAAATGAGGATGGGAAAACAACACACCAAAAGACTTCACAAAATTGCCTACAATACTAAGGATGGGTGGTTTCCAGGTTGTACCTGTGCTGAGATAAAACCCTCTTATCTAAAGACTCTTTTCTTACTCCCCAGGCTGTGGAGATTTTCTCTCACTTGGTGTACGGAAGATTCCACATTGTGACATGAAAAATGTTAGTATTCACAACAGTAACTGATCAAGGGCTATGCTCTAGCCAGGGATGAGGCCTAACCTCATAGGCTGTTGCCTAAAATACATGACAGGTTCAGTGGATCTGAGGGAGCAGCTTGTTACTCACAGCTCAGGAAGCACAAGATTTCACGCCTCATGTGTGCAACACTATTCAAAAAGAGGTGTTGTTTTCATGTCCCTCGGGAACCTGTTTTCCATTGAACAACATGTGCCACAGAAAATAAGGAGAAAAGAAACTTTGATCTTCTTTTTTGCCTTTTCAGAAAATAATTGAAAGAACAACCACCGTCCCTTTCCAAAGCATGGCAAAAAACATGATGACAGTGGCTACCAGGCATGAAGATCACCCCTCATGACATGCTGTTTTTAGGTGTGTAGACAAATTAGGTACTGTCTTAGTTCATTTGTGACGCTATCAAGGGACACCTGCGGCTGAGTATCTTACTTTAAAAAAGGGGTTTATTTGACTGACGCCTCTACTGGCTGTACAAGAAACATGGTGCCAGGAACGGATCCTGGTGAGAGCTTCAGGAGGGTTCCACTCATGGCAGGGCTGTAAAGTGGTCAGGGAGCCAGCATGTTCCGACATCCCATGAAGAGAGCACCAAGCAGGAGCGGGGGGGAGGGGACTAAGCTCTTTTTAACAAACAGTTATTGAAAAACCAATGGCACATGAATTCACTCATTATTGCAGGGATGGCACAAGGAATACATGAGGAATTTGCCCCGGACCCACACGCCTTCTGCTAGGCCCCACTTCCAACACTGAGGATCAGATTTCCACAAAAGGTTTGGAGGGTCAGATACTCCACCTGTGACATACTGCCCTGGCCCCTTGAGCCTCACTTCCTTCTGGTTTTTTCTTTTTCTTTTTCTTTTTGAAAGCAGGATTTATTGAGAGGACAGAAAAGCTCCTAGAGCAGGAGGGGACCCAAGGGGGTTGCCCCACTTCCTTCTTACATGCAATATATAATCACGGCATACCAATAGTCCCCGACAGACTTAACTTTTTTTCAGCACTGACATGAAAGACCAAGGTACAGAGATTCATGTGAGACTCATCACAAGGTCCTGCCAGCGATGAGCCTGTGAAATAAAAAAATAAGCTATTTACTTCCAAAATGTAATGGTTTTACAGCACTAAGTGGGCAAATATCACCATTCCAAATGGAATATATCAATTCAAAGGAAAAGGGAACAAGCCCCATGCCATCAGAACCCCAGCAGGGTAGGCATTAACTCTTAAAGTTCCCAAATGGTCTCCATTTCACTTCATGTCCCGCATCCTGGGCACGCTGGTGTAAGGGGTAGGTTTCCAAGGCCTTGGGCATCCCTGTCCTCATGACTTTCTCTGGCACAGCTTATGTGGATGACCTCACCTGTTACATGCCTGTGGATTTTCCAGGCGGAACTTGCATGCAGCTGGTGGCTCTATAATGCTGGACTAGAGAGCTGTGGCCCTGCTCCTACAGTTAGATAAGGCAGTGCCCCAGTGGGATCTCTCTGCGGGGGATCAACCCCATATTTCTCTTCAGCATTGCCTAAGTAAAGATTCTCTGCAGAGACTCTTCTCCCGTGGCAGGGTTTTAGGTACGTCCTCTGAAATCTAGGGAGAGGCTGTCAAGTCTCAACCACTCTTGTGCCACATGGGGTTCAGGCTCGAAACTGCCCCTCTCTCTTTGTCTCTCTCTACTCAGCATTTCCTCCAATGCTGGAGGTATGTGTCCTCCAGCTTCCCAAGGCTCACTGCACAAGGTGGCTTGTACATGGTCACTTCTGCCTGACCAGTATGGGTTCATGTACTTGACAGAGATTCAAACTTTTCCCAGCTTGTATACAATGTGACAAAAAAATCTGATGCCAGGAGATTTCAGGAATGCTCACTACTACAAGAGAAGGAGAGGAAAGGGAAAAAGAAGAAAGGAAGAAAAGAAGGAGAATTAAGGAGAAGAAAAGTGTAGTATCCTTGAATCTTAAATAAAAAACACTCATGTGCTTAAGTAAAGAATTTATGCTATTTTCTACTCACGCATCTTTTAAGATGGTTATAATTGATAGAGAACCTCAAATATTTTCTCAGCAAAGATATATTGCTGTGATTTCTTTAGCACTTTATTTTGACAATGATATTAGTTTCCAGGAGGCTTTCTGGTTTTTTGACCAGTTCTCTGGAGTGAATGCCTTCTATGTGAACCAAAAAGGAGTACACTGGAACCCCACATTGGTTTATGGGTGGGGGTCAAGAGTGGGGAGCTGAGGGACTGGGCAGGTCAAGGATAAGAACTGCATCACTTTGACAATGGGAAGACCACAGAGCTACGTAGAAAGAGTAGGATTGACATGCATGGTGTGGAGAATGGGACACTGAGAGTTCATCTACAAAACAAGAATCTTTTCTTCAACAGCCTCCTTATCTTAGCTTCAGGATTCCTTTCTATTGACTCTTAAGTCTTTAGACAAAGCTTCACTCTTTCAACCAATGGCCAGTCAGAAAATCTTGACTCTATCCATGTCCTGTTTATGTCCCACTTCAAGACATCTCTCCTTAGACGGAACCAAGGGACACCCACCAGTTATTGATTGTGTCTTTATTTGTAACTGCTGTCTCTCTGAAATGTATAAAAACAAACTGTGACTCAACCACCTCAGGCACACTTTCTCAGGATCTCTTGAGACTGTATCCCAGGCCGTGGTAACTCTTATTGGCTCAGAATAGACTTTAAATATTTTGCAAAGTAGGCTTTGTTCTTTACCAACAATTAGTGGGTGCCCAACACATGGCTTCAGAGAAGAATCAAGACCTCCCAGATGAGTCACCTGAACACTGGGCCTATTGACATCCCCCAAACTTCTAGCTTTTTCTCTGGTAAGTCTAACAGGGTCCTTGATATCCCACTTGGTTGAGAATTCTTAGGTTTATTCTGAGCTGTCTTTCCTTTTCTCAGAAAGTTGTTGTTTAAGGTTCTTATTTTGATTTGAAGGTACATTCTAAAAGGTATTCTCCGTTGCCCTTTTTCCTCCCAAATTAATCTCAGTTAGCTCTTCTGTGTATTTGCTCGTGAAACTGAACATACCTCTTTGTAGACAAATGAGAAGCTAAGCTTCTCAGATCCACTATACTGAACCCTAGGGCACCATACACTTTCTTCCTTAAAGAAAGAAAGAAAAAAACGTGGTAAGCAAATCACCTAAGAACAAAGAAACACATAGTGAACGACTTTCTTCAGGCATGGCAGTTGGTGCCTCTACTTGCAAGTACTTGTGTAAATGGAAAAGCTTCAGGGCATGCCAGATTTTCTAGGACTGTAGCTAGTTATAGTTATATATTATGGTCTGTTCTTTGACATATTTTTAAACCAATGGGCAAGTTAAATATTTTTTAAAAATCCAGAGCTCAAAGGTTGACATGTGATTACAGAGTTACATATAGAATCTCCTGTGCTCTTTATTTCCTTTTCTGCCTGTTTTAAATCTATTGTTACTTTCTACTAGTGGTGAGATAAAACCCAAGGCTTACGGTATTGCTAATTTAAGGCTACTAGAAGATTTTGTTTTTCTTATACAGCTCAACCAGTTCTGGCTAAAATATAAATATTGAGAATTTAGCCCTAAAGTTATTGAGGAGAAAAAAGAAAGTAAAAGTAGTTTTAAAATTAAACTGCCATGGAAACTGTGTTTTCTAAGTTTGTGGTTCTGGGCCTTTATTGCATGACCTCTCAGGGCAACCAAAGTTTTAACCATGTGGCCAGGTCCCAATCTTGTCAAAAATAATTTAGATTCAACTGTATTTTATAAACTATTGTGTTTCTGTTGTTATCTCTTTGCTAGAGTTAAGAGTTGCAAAGTAAAAGCTGTAGAATCTTGGCTTGTTTGTGTGAGTTTTTGTGTTGTGTGTGTTTAGATGTGTTTATGTGCGTGTACATGTACTTTGTTATGTGTTGTGCACATGTACTTTGTTATGTGTTGTGCCTATATGGTACCAGATTGGCTTAACAACAAAGGAGTACTCATACATTAAGTAAATAAGCTCAAATGGTTTTGAAGCTCATGTGGCTTAAGTAAGTCTGTAATAAATAAACTGGATTTAAATTATTGATAAGATAAAAATAGAAATGTCTTTAGAATGTCAACATACATTTTTGTATAGGCTTATTGGTCTGATTTTTTAAAGTAAAAGTTTTAAAGTTTATTCCACAAAATATCAATAGTAGTTATCACTCTGCCTTTCCTATGTATAAATATATATTTATATAAATATTCTCCTTATATTTGTATATGTAACTCATATATTCTTTTTTTTTTTGAGTTGGAGTCTCACTCTGTCACCCAGACTGGAGTGCAGTGGCCGCTCCTGGCCACTGCAGCCTCGAACTGCTGGGCTCCAGCGATCCTTCCGCCTCAGCCTTCTGAGTAGCCAGAATGACAGGCGCGTGCTACCACGCCCGGCTGAGTTTTTGATTTATTGTAGAGATGAGGTCTCGCCAAGTTGCCCAGGTGGGTCTCGAACCCACGGGCTCAGGCAATCCACTCACCTCAGCCTCCCAAAGGCGCGGGATGACAGGCTGAGCCACCGAGCCCGGCTCATATATTCTAATATATATAATTACAGAGATGTGGGGTACAAGTGAGGGTTAACTCCATAAGCAGGCTGCATGCAAGTGAAGTCTGGGCTTCTAACTGGCCCTCACTACCCCTGGTAGCGGACCAGGTATCCTCTGTGTTGTTGTTGTTGCTGTGTGTCCTCTCCCTCCTTCCCTCCCTCCTTCCTTCCCTCCCCTAGCAGTGCCCAATGACTGCTGATCCCTGCCTTGTGCCACTGTAACTAATGTTCAGGGTCCACTCCTGAGTAAGAGCATGTGATATTCACTTCTTTGTTACTGTGATAGTTAGTTTGATGATCTCCACTTCCATTCAGTTTGCTGCTAAGCCCATGATTTTATTCTTCTTTATAGGTGTGTAATACTTCATGGTATATATGTACTACATTTTTTAAATCCAGTCCACTCTCAATGGGCAGCAAGGTTGGTTCCAGGTTTTTGCTACCGTGAATAGTGCAGCAATACACAGGCGGGTGTAGGTTATCTTTTTGGTAGAATGATTTATATCCCTCTAGGTATATACCCAGGAGAGGGATTGCTGGATCATTTGAAAGATTGGTTTTTAGTTCTTTTAGGAATCACCACGCTGTTTTCCATAGCTGTTTAACTAGTTTACACTCCCACCAACAGGGCAGAAGTGGTCCCTTTGTCAGATGCATAATTTCCAAATATTTTTTCCCATTCTCTGAGTTGTCTCTTCACTCTTTTGATGGCTTCTTTTGCTGTGCTAAAGCTTTTCGGTATGATGAGTTTCCTATTTGTCTGTCTTTGCTTTTTTGGCATTCACTTTTGGGGACTTGGCCAAGAATTTGTTGCCCACTCTGATTGCATAAGGGGGTTTGCTATGTTTTCTTTTAGGATTCCTATAGTTCAAAGTTTTACATTCAGGGTTTTTATTCATTCTGAGTAGGTCTTTGTATATGGTGATAGGTATTCATAAGAGCTCACAAAGTTTGAAAGTATTGTGCTATTTTACATGCATTATTTAAAAATATTTCTAAATGCTGATAATGGCTTATTAGACATATTATGTATCATTTCAATATGAGTTTGGTAGTAATATTTAATGGTTTTGAGATTTTTTGGGGTATTATATTCCTAAGTGTGCCTTGCGTCGTGAATAAAATATTGAAAAGAGCCAAGTAGGAAACATTAATGATTTCTTTTAGAACATGGAAACCCTTTCTAAATCTGGAGTTGATATTCAGGGGAATTTGATCAGTCAGTGGTGTCCCTGAGCCCCTGCCACACCACGGCCGAGCAATGGCACGGCTGTTACTAGGCACACCTAAGAGGTCAAGGCCTGACTCTGGAGTTTGATACAACATTATGGAAAGTTTCCTTTCATGCCCCAGATAAAGTTATAAATACTGAATATGGCAATATTTCCCAACCAGAGATGTGTCTACTCCCTTCTCCTAAGTAACCACCATATATGAATTCGAATCATTTTTTCCTGGGCAGGTGCATCCCACCTTCCTGACTAACACTCCCCCAGGAATGTTCCAACACCAGGTTTCTGGAGCTCTATTCTTTGTGCTTCTGGAGAGATTGTTGGTCATCCTGTCAACATGTGCCTCACCTTCCAGACTCTCTGCTACATGTTTGTTGTTCTTCAATGAGCTAAAGAAGCATTAACTGACAAGTACCTGTCTTCTGCTCCTTCCTAGGGGTTAAATATTTGACCCAGCCGGGCCGGGCGCAGTGACTCAAGCCTGTAATCCCAGCACTTTGGGAGGCCGAGATGAGAGAAATGCCTGAGTCCAGGGGTTCGAGACCGGCCCAAGCAACTTGTCGAAACCTTGTCTCTACAATTAAAAAAAAAAAATTAGCTGGATGTGGTAGTGTGCGCCTGTAGCTCTGACTACTTGGAAGGCTGAGGTGGAAGAATCATCCGAGCCAGTAGGTCGACACTGGGGTGGCCGTGAAACGTGCCAATGTACTCCAGCATGGGCAATAGAGTGAGACTCCAACTCAAAAATAATAAATAAATAGATCAATAGATAGATAGATAGATATTTGACCCACTCATCCCCAGAATAATCTATAAAATGATTGCTGTTTTTTTCCATCCCGCTGCCCCTAAATATCAAGGTGAATTAGAGTTTCAACCCTAATGAGTCAGAAAAAAATAAAACATACAAGTCACAAGGATTGAAGTGGATGAATAATCATTAGAGAAAGATGTTCAAGTTTTCCAAAGTGACAAAAATTTATTGTCTTGTCTTTCTAACCTGTAGATATAGCCCCATTGGTGAGTTCTCTACACAGAATTGATTTAACTGGAGGTAATGTGTCCAATCACCAGTATCAAAGACATCTTCTGCATCACCATACATATGCAGGGGTTTGTGGTCAAAGTCATGCAAATATCTCAGGTTAATATTCATCTGAAAATGGGTAATTAGGGTGGCCAGGAAATCTGAAAAGAGAAAGTATAATGCATAATATTATAATATTTAGGGTTGAAGTTAAGAAGTTTATGTCCTGACTGCTAGTAGAGTCTGCCTTTCTTACTTGTATGAACATGACTTTATAACATGTGCTTTCTCAAAATAAAAAATGGTTCATATAATAGTCTCTTGCCTGGGACTTAACACCCAAAACACACAAAGTCAAATATTCAAATGTATTTCTCTACATTGTTCAACAAAGTAAATGGATAGTCTGAACATTTTTGTTTCAAATTCTCAATGGAAGCAAGATTCATTCCTCTTTACTTGAACAGGACATGGTCAATTATGTGGCTATTATTCATCAATAATTGTAAGTGTTTAGGTTACTCATAGCAATTATTCTTTTTTATTAATTAATTTATTACTTGCTACTTGTCTTCCATATGCAAAATATGTTCTTAGGCTCAGAAATGTAAACTGTCATACATGATTTAGGGCCCCACATTGAAACAGCTACCACACACTAAGAACAACCCCTATGTAGATTATGCAAAATGTAGAGTGATAAATAAAAGATTGCTTACTAAATATTTAATCAATGTAAGATTACTGTGCTTGCTGCTTGCTGCTTTTCTTTCCTTTTCATGATTCACTTTATCTTTTATCTTCTCATAACTTAATACAAATATTAGCAATGATATCTATTAATTTTGAGTACTTCTGAGGCACCATTGCACTTATTTCTTACATACATTATTTCATCTAGTCTATTGCCTGTTAAAGTTGCCCCTGGCAAGGGTTACATAACTTCTTACTTTTTTCTCATTATACTAAAGGTCTTTCTATAAATTCTAGAACCTTCGAGCAGGAAGGAATGTCTTTACCAAAAGGAAGGTATTCACTAGACCTCTTGTTAGATATACATTGTCTCCCAATATGAAGTTTTTCCCTCTATACTCCTTCATTCATTTTCAATCACTTTCTCTAAAATGTGTTCACCCTCTGCATTGAGATCTTCATATTGCAGAAAATCAAAACAAAGTTCTCCTATTCACTCCACTCAGATCCGCCTTTTTTGAGAAAAATGTTTCAGTTTTGAGCCTACATCCAAAGACATGGAAAAATGAGCTTTGAAACTACTAAAAACACTGAATTGGCAGGATCTAGTGAATTATTCCATGGGGAGGAGATGGGAATTTCTGACGTGGACTACAAGGTCGGTGGAAATGCCATTATTATAATCAGGAATTGAGCAGGTTTGGGGTAATGAGCTATAAACCCCAATTTGGATACATTTAATTAGGTTACAATGTTAGTATACACGGCTTAAATTGACAAGATTGTGGTAGAAATGGGAAGTCTATATGCAAGGTGCAGATTCAGCAATGTTATTGGCTGTTCTGGAAAGTTCAATGGAGTCAGAGAAGCAGCGACACAGGCTGACCCACGCTGACCCCTGACCCACTCGCTATGTCAGAGAATAGAGTTCTGGAGTACATCTGGGAGGAGAGTTCCATAAAGCTAGGAGTTAAATATTTGGCTTTCACTGACTCAAACTGGCTGATGTCCTAATATATAAATAAATATATATATATATATATTTTTTTTTTTTCTGGATGGTGATGGTAACCACTTTGAGTACCTCTTATAATTTGTCCTAATACTGATGTGAATTTTTACACTTTTTCTGTTTCTCCTTCAGAAAATAAATTAGGCACCCCAGTTGTCAAAGCTACTTACAAATCAGTGAAAATGTTATATCGAAAATTACTGTTTAGGCCATCAAGGACTTTCATGTCCTCTGAGGTCAACTGGAATTCAAAAACCTGTCACAGAAGTAGAAAACTTTTGTTATTGTTAGACTGCATAATTGCCAATTGGGACTATCCATGCATATCAGACAGTAGGGGGTGGAGGCAAGAATTAAAATATCTGATGTTTCATTAAGCTATAAAGGCCATCTCTAACTATGGAAGTGGTTTATGAGTGTTCAAAGAAAAATAAACAGAAATCCATATCTAGATATAGTATATTGAAACTGAACAGCACTGCAGGTAAAGAGAAGATCTCAAGGGAAATTGGACATGAAACAAAGTAGACCTCGCACACACATGACTGGGGCATGTACTTGGAAGAGTCAGAAGAATATAGAGGCAAATTTTGAAAAGCATAAAATAATTAGGTAAATTTGATGGATATTATTGGATTTATATATATCTTCAATGAGCAGGCATAAAGCGAAAAAAATTGTTTTCAACCTAATTCAACCCAGGAATTATACAAATACTAATGACGTCATATTCAAAGGACACGAGTTCTGGCTTGTTTGATCTGTGAGACTGTAAACTTAAAAAGTCACTAATTACTAACACATAAATTCAAATAAATCCATAAATCCACTGCAATACTCTGAAACAGTGATACAAAAAATAAAAGAAACAGAGAATAAAAAAATCAGTAACTTAACTGCTGATGAAGGACAGAGGCCAGAGAAGTACTTGTGGACTTTCTATATATGATAGAGGTTTAGGACATCAAAATATATGAGCAAATATGAAATTTTCAATAATTTTTAGTAGGCTATCTTTATATCCATTTAAAAATTGCATACACATATTTGGATCCTTACTTGACATACTAATAAAAAACAATTCCATTTAGATTAGCAATAAAATGTATAAGACAATACCATCCACAATTTTGTAAGATCGTATGGAAACATGTTGTCACCTTTCCAGTACAGGAAAATACAGAACACTCATCCACCACAAGAAGCAAGTATAAATAATTTGACTACATTAAGAGCACAACGTTTTATTTATAAAACATAACTCCAAAAGAATGAAATCACAAGTGCTATTTGGAAGATGCTGTTTAAATAATACAATTGAATGTAAAAATAATATTTAGAATATATTTTGGTCGACTAATTAGCAACATGACTCCATTACTTTACGTGTCTGTGTATTTACTTGTTTTGCCAGATGATTTTTCCACCTCCTTCCAATAAGAGGTGGTGTCTATTTCCCCATCCTTTGAGTCTGGACTGGCCTGAAACTGGCATTGACCAAGAATTTGCCGGAAGCAGTGGGTGTGGACATTGAGCCCGAAAAGGTTTTGCAGGTAGGGTTAGGGTACCTAAGGCTTTGCGGGTAACTCCCAAGTGCCTTGGGATCACGCCATGGGACGAGGTGAAGCCTGAGCTGGAGGATGAAGAACCACACAGAGGAGTAGGAGGGGCCCAGACAACGGCCCCTTAACATCCTGAACAGGCAACTTGGGATCGAATTAGAGCCCAACATACTCCACGACCCATCACAGAAACAAAGAACAGAGTACCATATGCTCTCTCTCATAAGCTGATCTTGAACAATGATCATAACACTTTAAGAAACGGATTGGCAGTAGTGGGAAACCGTCAGGGGAGAGGGGGTGGGATTGGTAGTTGAGGGAAACTGCTAGGGGAGGGAGGGGCACACTTCATCAACAAGGGCACCTGCATAATCAACGTTTGTATACCTAACCCTGAATTGTACCCCACATCTTTAAAATAAAAAAAAAAATCCTGAACAGAACTGTCTTATTGTCCTGCATAGACATGAGAGAGCCTACCCTGGAAAAGAAGAAATTTACTGACTTTAGGTAGAGCCCACATAATTTTCTAAGCATAGAAGTGTGAGATAAATAAATGGCTTCATACTAAACCTTTATATTGAGGAGGTTTGTTGTACAACTCTATTTATTGATATACTTATTCCCACACATCAAAATAGACAAATAACCTAATAAAAATAAAAACTTGAATAGAGATTTGCAGAGAGAAAACCCCTGAGATAATAAATATATGCAATTTATACTATCTTATTACAAAAGGAAATAGGGAAAAATTTGCAAAGATCTAGAAACGAAAGAAATTCAAATCTGATTGTCTCATTTCAGAAAATGAAACACACACACACACACACACACACAACAGTATGTCTCCAGCACAGGGATACAGAGTAAATTGCCAAGTTAGCTGTAAACCCAAATATCTGATTTTTAGTCTAGTCCTCATTCTATCCATCCGTGCTGGTTTCTTTTTGTGGAATAGGAGACAACCCTTATGAATGCACACAAAGCATAAATGCATGGGGCATGCCAGGGAAACGGGCTTGGCCCAAGGGCGTCTCGAGAGCCTTACCAACAAGCGCACACGTGAAGGACACTGTGAGGAGCCCTGATGCCCACAGCCCCGCCCTCACCTGCAGGTTCTGTCTGATCCGCTGCTCATTGTAGCTCTTGGCCAGGACCACAACCCCACGTTGCAGCTGGTAGCGCAGGGCAATCAGGGCTGGAGTTCGCTTGTGCTTTTTGGCCACGGCACAAAGGACCGGGTCCTCCAAGAGGACTGGGGAGTTCGGGTCCACCCTGGAAGGAAAGACAGAAATGCCCAAGTCCTGAGGCTGCATATCCAGTTGGTTAGGAGGCTCCACACAGATGAAGATGTCTATCCTACACCAGGGCTTCTCAGGGAGGTCCCGGACCAGAGGAATCACAATCACCTGGGACCTGGTCAGAAAGGCACATTCTCCTATCTCCCTGAGCCAGTAGAGACTTAACTTTGGAAAAACCAAGTGTGATATACGATGAAAAGTTTTTCATCAAAGTGGTGTTTTAGGTAAACTCCTTGTAGTTCATATTACCATCGTTTATCTCTTTGGCTTCCCAGAGCACTATAGGCCACCAGAACAATGTCTTTGGACTTGCAGAAATCCAGTAGTTTGCTCTGGTTGAGATAAGGGTGACATTCTACCTGTAGGTGACCAAGACAGAAAAGCAGAAGATTATAGGAAAATAGTTACATTAACATTTTTAAAAGGTTAAAAGTAAAGGAAACCAAATAAAAAATCTGTGTAACAATAAATTTGAAATGAAAACATTAAAATCAAGTATTTTTTTTATAAAAAATAAATTTTGTACCTTCAATATCTCTGAAAAGTATAATGGAAATGCCATTTCCAAGAACATGCAACTCTAGCAACCAGGTCTTGGTTTCTAAATACCTTTGTTCACTAAAAGAGACCAATTCCAGATTTGAGAAAGAGTAAGACTTTTTATCACTTGGACATTAAATTGTGCCAGAAAGCAAGAATTTGGTCAAAGACTCATGAGTGCATGTATGAAGGACAAAAGAGCTGGTTTGTAATGAACATTTGTATACCTAACCCTGAAATGTACCCCACATCTTTAAAATTAAAAAATTTTTGTAAAGAGCTAGTTTCATAGAAATGCCTGTTATAAGATTTTGGTAGATTTGAGCATCAAAAAAAATAATGTTAAAGAGTAAAATCAACTATAAATCATAGGGGAAAAATCTAGGAGTCATTAGTGATTAATGAGAAAGAGAGAGAAAGAGAGAGAGAATAAAATATTTATCAACACTGATAATGATTATTATATTAATTTTGTTCTCAGGATATTGACATTTAAAGGAAAAGAGTTAAATTTTAACCCTTCTTAGTGAAATAAGTGTTTCTTATCTTGATTTGAACTTTTGAAAATAGCAAAATGTCAGGAAAAAGTATTCAAACTAGTGGTTGAAATTAAAAATCATTATTTTAGATCTCCACAAAAATAACTAATACAATAAAAAGAAATCACAATATAACACATACAATTTAAAATATCATTGATGTATACTCAACTATTAGATTAAAATTTATTATGGATTGTGACATCCTGTGGACAATTATCACCCAACAGTTTACCAGTACTTGCAAAAGGGAAAACATACGTTTATGAAGAATAGCTCTGTCTGCCGCTAACTTAACCAAGTGATCAAAACTAGCATCACTAAAAGTGGGACAGTGGGTCATTTCATGCTTTCTACTGTGGTACAATTCAGAAACACATCATGCTAAGAATTTTTTCTTTTCATTTTGGCCCCAAATATTTAAACCTGAGGTAATAAAGCATTCAAATCTGCCCTTTCAGTTACAGAAGTTTACATTTTTAACAACTTGGAGAAACAAGTTAATGACTATCAAAATACCACAAACAGAAAACCACAGTTGGATTCTGGTTGAAAAAGAAAAGCTATAAAAGTAATTTATAAATATATATATGTAAATATACATATATATATATATTGAATGTATTATATAATTTAGCTGCATAATTATAAAAGCAATTTTATAAAAGCTATAAAAGTAATTTAATTCCAAAAGTAATTTTGGAAAAACTATGGGAAATTTGAGTAAGGACTGGATATTAAGTGATACGGGGATACAACAGTCATTTTCTTAGAGAAAATAATGAGTTTGAAACTGGGAGAATATCTGTATTTTTGCGACACGCTTTGTGACATCTACGGAGTGAATTTTAACCACTACAATTTACTTTGAAGACTTTCTAGAAACAAGATGGCCAAATGTTAACATTCGGAGATTGATGGTAACATGGGAATGTCCTCTATTATTCATTCAAATTTCTCTAACTTTTGGAATATTGCCCTCAGTATAGTTTGGATGATCGCCCTGCTCGAGTCTCATGTTGAAATGGGATCCCCAGTGCTCGAGGTGGATCCGAGCAGAACGTGATTGGATCCCGATGGCAGATTCCTCACGGTCGTCTTGGTGTCTTTCTCTAGCTTTCCTAATTCACGCCAGAGTTGGTCGTTTAAAAGAGCCTGGAGTCTCCGCTCCCTCGTGCTCTGCTCTTGCGTCTGTGTCTGGCCTGCCGTCTCCCTGCATTCCACCACGACTTAAAGAGTCCTGAGGTCCCTCTTCAGAAGCCTGGCAGAGGCCCGTGCCCTTCCGGACCGTGAGTCGAATAAACCTTTTTCTCCATACATTACCCAGCTAGGTATTTCTTTATATCATTGCAGGATGGACGAATACAGCCAATATGAAAAGTTTAGGGTGAAACTAATATTAAGACCACATTAAGTTCCTAGCTTTTTAAATGTGAAAACCACGATGCTTTATTTTTATATAACAAATTCACAGATATTATACGCTATGTATTTTAATTGTGGATCTTTACTTTCTGATTCTAAGTTGCTAAAGATTAAGTTAGAGTACAGAGCCCCCAAGAAGATAGATGGGTACAGACAGTTGAAGTGATGGGAGAAAACAGGGATGAAAGCTGACTGAGATGTAGCCAGTCACAGGTCAGCTCTGTGCTCTGTTAAACGTCCCTCCGTGTTGATTTCAGCCACCATCGCCATCACCAGGTATCTGCATGAACAGGTGACTTCCTCTCTCTGATCTGGAGGACTGATGGTGTCCAGTCAATGCTTAATGCATTTATAAGCATTGCAAAGAACCCATACACACAGAGTTACCCAGACAAAGCACTCAGACCTGGGATTCCACTTAAACCCTTAGTACATTATCTTCTCCTGTTTTTGCTCTCTCCGATTTACTGCTCGTTCCGCTTTCATGGCCTTCCTACCTGTATGCAGTTCCCAGCAAATCATCTTCACTCATGCATCCTCTGCTTGTGTTTCGTGATATAGCCTTAAGTCCCTATTTCACCTGAGTTCTGAATGCCACACAAAACTCAGCATTCAGTTATCACTGTTGTTTTCATGAAGACTTTTTCAAGCAGGGGCACAATTAGGGACTTTTGTGTTCTTCTAGACAGCGTTCTGCTCTCTAGAATGTTCTTTGTGACAAAGGCAAGTTGAGAAGAACCTATGAACCCCTGGCTATCATACAGGAAGAAAAGTGAAGAACAGGAAGGAGAGGAGGCTGGGGTGCTCACCTGGTTGCAGACGGGCTTGTACTTGAGCCCCGGCTTGTTGAGGATCATCTCCAGCTGCCTGCGGTTAAAGTTGGACACCCCGATGGACTTGGCCAGTCCTGCGTCCTTACACTTCTCCATGGCCTGGGGAGAAAGGGATAGTGAAGAAACATATGTGCAGTTGGTGTGTCAAGATAAATGAAAAGTAGAGCTGTGAAACAACGACTATCAACATATGACAATGAAACCAGCTAGCAGTGATTGTCAGGAAGAGAACAATTAAAACAAAATAGGTGAAGAAGATAAGTGGTGAAAGCCAGAGTAAGAATTTCCGTGTTTTCCTTAAGGCACTGGAGAGGTTCATCAATTGCAGAGAGAGAGAGAGAGAGAGAGATACCTGTCGTTTTAGTACTCAATTCTTCTCCTCAATTTTTTTCCATGACGTTCCAGTCACGTGCTCTTCTCTACCACTCAGCAACCCCCCACACCCCCGTAACACTCCTGAATTTCTGGATCCAGCGTTGCATTTCTCTTTCTCTCAGTGGAAGATGAAAGCAAGACTTCCCCTTCTCGCCCTCCTGTGCTCTCTCCGCCAAGCACTCACCTCCCATGTGGTACAGAGATCCACTGAGTCAGATATTACTTTTCCATTTTCATCTTTTGGGATAAGATTTTCACCTGGCTGAATAAGAGGGAGTCGTTTTAGTGAGGTCACAAATTAATGCTCTCACCCATGGCCACAAGCCCAGGTACATTTAAGGGTAATAACCTTCCATGACATATGTGGCCCAACATTCCAGAAACTGATTTCTGCAAAGACTTTTACATAATGGAGTTTTAAAGACTGTCTATAGGAGACAGACTTCTCTAATCTCTTACAACTGTTATTTATGGCAATAATAGCATGTTTCAGATCCCAGTGGAGTCTAAAGCTGATTTATGTTTTGCTTGTCTGTCCCAATACTTTCCTCTGGGGAAAGGTCTCTTTGATTGGAAAAGAGCTTGCTGTCCAACCAAAATAGATTGCAATTTTGTCCCAGTTGAGAAAATCAGAGTTTCTGATCCTCCTGAACACCTGATGTTCCATGGACAGTTCTGTGAACTAAACATGGTAAGGAAGGTTATTTTTAAGACAAATCTAAATGTTGGAAGATCCAGAGAAGCTTTTTAAGGTTAATAGGCATAAGACTTGACATACCCCAAACTCATAATTGCCAAAAATAGGAAAGATTGGGACAAAAGTCTAGCAAACTTGTTGGGGTACAGAGAAAAGGAAGAAGAAAAGGATGTGATTTGGGGACTATGTCGAATTCTTAAGTGTAATAATGCTTTTGATACCCCATTGCATAGTACAAGATACTTTCTCATATAAACTAGCCTGAATAGTTATCTATAACATTAAATAGAAGATTACATTCAACACAGTAATTAATGGCCAAGTACCACGGCAGAACTCCTTTGTGAAAGAAGAACCAGCAGAAGAAACAAAGTTTCCCAAGTTCCCATTGAAAGTTCCAGTTTAAGAGCCATGCAGAGTAAGTTACATCAAATCTGTTTTGGCTTAAAATGGTAGAAAATTATGGAAAAATCACTGTGCACCTGTGTGCAGCAGATTTGTTGGACAGCACAGCTGCATGAAACTTGGTATTTATGAACGTCCCAGCGGGTGGACCTTGGAGCTGTCACTAGGATGGAGCCTTGGGAGTGGCTACTGTTATTTCTTCAAGTTTCTGAGACTGAGATATCAAATTTGCTGTACTATATTCTTTCTTAGGTATGTAGTTGAGAGTAGGGATCCAAATTTTTCTTAAAAGGGGGGAATTGGGAGTTATGCTCAGGGTTCTTCTCCCATGTAATAATAATATCTACATTTTCCTTAAAAAAAAAGCTAAATTCAACCATCCATGTAAATCGTGGTCATGCTGACAGAAGGAAAAAAAGAAGTTTGATCATGAAAATTGCCTACCTTTAAAGCCATTGGGAAATGAATAATATAGAGATCAACATAGTCCAACTGAAGTTTTTTCAGAGAGTTTTCCAAGGCTGGTTGCACTAATTCTGGCTGATGGAAAGTTGACCAAAGCTGCAGAGGTTATAGTTTGGGAGTTGTGTTGAATGAATACTTGAACCTTTTTGTTAGCTTGTTTCATCTAATAGTTAGACATTTTTCCACTGCTTCAGAACTCATTACTACGGCAAACAAAATAGTCCCTTTCTTCTTGTGTCCTTTGGATTTCACCTACTTACATAAATTTTATTATATATTGAATACGTAGTTAATACATCTACTGAATGATAGAACCATATTAATAAAAGGTTAAACAATAATTTCAATTATGGCCACCATCTAAATGATGTTTGATAGAGCTTACAAATAATGCTAATAGCCTAATTCTTTCATCCATCTAACTCAATGAACAAGAATAAGTATGCCTATTTAAAAACTGGAGGAGATTTTTCAAAAAGTTTTGAACATGCTAATGTGTGCCGGACACATTAAGGCACATGAATTATCTCTTGTTTAATAATCACAGAGTTTTCTTACATTGTTTTTTCTCTTTCTGATAAAGATGGCAATTGAGAGTCAGAATAAGAAGAAATGCTTAAAAACTCACCCAGTGTACAGACAAACCATATATGATTATAGTTCTTTCTGTTGCTATACTGCATAATTAACTATTATTTAAATTCACTTTATTGCACATCAGCTCAGATTGGCATGAGTTAATTATGCACTATAGCAACAGCAATAAAGTGAATTTAAATAATAATTTTAAATATAGCAGTGATGCGAATGCTGTCATCATTCCCTGCTTTTGACTTTTAGCTTCAATAACTGAATATAAATGAATAAAAGTTGAGCCAATAAGTACAATTCACCCACAACTACTGATCCAGACCTGTAATTATCACCTCCCTGTAATCAAATAAATGTGCCCGCAAGCTCATCAAAAAATAGTTAATGTCAATGTTGGTCTCTGGCACCAAAATCAAGTTAACCAAGACCTCATCTTTAGAGCCTGGAGAAGATGACAATCAAAATAAATCACTTTAATGTGCCACTAAACCAAGCCTGTACATACAGGGGTGACTACTCTGTTTATAATTTTATCTCTTTTTTTTTTTTTTTTGAGTTGGAGTCTCACTCTGTTGCCCAGAATTGAGTGCAGTGGCCACTCCCGGCCACTGCAGCCTCGACCTGCTGGGCTCTGGCGATCCTTCCGCCTCAGCCTTTCGAGTAGCTGGAACTACAGGTGTGCGCTACCACACCCGGA
>NW_007248244.1:0-3720 GCF_000164805.1 Carlito syrichta
ATAACAAGTAGTTCTAAAACATGAAGGGTGCTCGAAGCCCTGATTCTTGTTTAGCCCTTAAATAGATGCCCTGTCGATTTTCAGGAATGAGGACTCATGTAATCCAGAATCCTTATTCATCCATAGCAAGAGGCAGTGCAGTATCCTGTATATGAGGACTGCCATTACCCAGATTCCTGCTTCATTCTAAGCAAGACACTGAGACATTTCCTGGTGATGTAGAATTCAAGTTTTTTGGATAACAATAGTAAGACTCCCAGAAGTTTCTTGGGGAAATTGGAATCCAAGATTCCCGGTTCCGTTGTACAAGACACCCTAACAATGTGTGTACCTTGAAGCCCAGATTCCTGATTAAACCTTATCAAGAGGCCCTTTAGGCTTCTGCGATTGAGAACCCGGATTCCCTTTTCATTCTCAGAAAAATGCCCTAATTTTCCCTGTCTATTTTGATTTCAAAACACTGTATCCAAAAGGACAGATGCCCGGGAATTTCCTAGAGATGAGAAATTCATCATGTCTCATTACTTTAAAAATACATACTAAACATTTGACAACTGCAAAACCATCGGCCCTTCTCAAAATAAAAGGACAAACGGAAATTTAAGACTTACATGTTTCATCATAAGATCATAGTTACATCCAAATATGGCAAGATGATCCTTTTGGTCCTGTAATCTGGCCTTAGTTGTTCCGAGGAACCAAACGGACTCGAAGGGCCAGATATCCGTTTACAACGAGGAAGGGGACCAGAATGTTACTGGAGTCTTGAGTTGACTGATTTGTAATATCCACAAGCTAAATAGCTTCACAACATGAGGGGGGTTTGAAGCCCTGATTCTCGTTTGTCCCGTAGCAAGACGCCCTGAGTATTTTTTCGTATTGAGGACTCATGTAACACAGATTCCTTTTTCTTCCTTTGCTAGAGTCTTTGTAGTGTATTTGAGGACTCCCTTTCCCCAGATTCCCTTTTTGAAACTCGGATTCTGGTTTAGCCATAGCAAGACGCCATGTAGATTTTGTGATTGAGGAACCGTGTAAAACAGATTCCTTATTTTTCCTTAGCAAGAGGCTGCGATGTTTCATGTAATGAGGACTATTAGACACAATGCTGCTTCGAATCCCTGAATCTTCTTTAGCCCTTAGCAAGGCACCCCATCATTTTTTGGGGATGGAGGACACGTGTAACCCGCAATCCTTATTCTTTCTTAGCAAAACCCGTGTAATTTTCTGTATATGAGGTTTCAATTTCCCCAGATTAACTCATCAAAAGCCCTGATTCGTGTTAGCACTTAGCAAGACGCCCTGAATTTTTTTGTGATTGAGGACACGTGTAACCATATTCCTTATTCTTCCTTAGCAATAGGCAGTGCAGTTTGCTCTATAGGAGTACTCCCATTACCCAGATTCCTACTTCAAATCCGGATTCTTGGTTACCTTTAATAAGACACCCTGAGGATTTTTGAGATTGAGGACTAGTGCAACCAAAATTCCTCATTCTTCCTTAGCAAGAGGCCCTGTTTTCCTGTATAGGAGGATGTCGATTACCCAGAATCCTTCATTCTCAGCAAGGCGCTGAGACATTTCCTGGTGACCTAGAATTCCAGTTGTTTGGATATCAAGAGAAAGACACTCATAAGATTCTTGGGGAACTGCAATCCAAGATTCCTGGTTCCAGTTAACAAGACCACTCCAAAATGTGGAATCTTCTAATCCCAATGTCGCAAATCCCACGAGCCCGACCACAAGAAATTTCTGTAGTTTGAGGTAACCTGAATTGAGGAATTTTGTACCAATATGCCCTTTGATTCCTGGGGTACCTGATTATGTTCGTAGATGTTCCTAGGACACGAAAGGATTTGTAGGGCCAGATCCTCGATTACAACTATCAAGAGGACCAGAAAGTTCCTGGGGATCTCTAATGACAGATTTAGGGTTTCCAAGGAGCAATTAGCTCTGAAAAATGTAGGGGCCTTGAAGCCCAGATTGCTGATTAAACCGTATGAAGAGGCCTTGTAGATTCTGGCGAATGAGGACTCCTAGAACCAGATTTACTTTTCTTTCTCAGCAAGATGCCCTGATTTTCCCTCGTGATGTGGATCCCAAAACTCTGTATACAAATAGGCAGATGCCCAGAAGTATCCTAGGACGTGGAATCCATGAATCCTGATTACCCTTAAAAGTACCTAATAAATATTTGCAACCTCAAAACACCAGGCCCCTATTCGAATTGAAGGAAAAACGGAAGTTTTAGGAGTAGAAGGTACATCTTAAACGAGAGTTACCTACAAATATGGCAATAAGATACTTTGTGTCCTGGAATCTGCCCTTTGTTGTCCTGAGGACCCCAATGGACTTTTAGGTCCACATTCCCGGTTACAACTATCAAGAACAACAGAAGGTTGCTGAGAATCTATAATGACAAATTGTAATATCCAAGAGGCATATAGCACTAAATAATATGGAGAAATTAGAAACCCAGATTCCAGATTAGCCCTTATAATATGGCCAGGTAGACTTCTTGGATTGATGACCCACATAACCCAGATTGTTTGTGTTCTCAGTAAGAATCTCGAATGTTACATTACGATGTGGAAGTAAAATCTTTTATATACCACTATTCATTCGCCCAAAAGGTCAGGAGGGCCCTGTAAGCCATGATTGCTGGATCCCCTTTAAGAATACATCCTAAATATGTGGGAGCTCCTAATCCCAAGTTATGAAATCAATCTAAAATTCTAGCAGTAGTTTCTGGATTAGGAGGTAAACCTGAAGCCAGAATATACACTAAAAATGGTGAGATGATTCATTGGGTTGTGGAATCTGGCCTTTCAGCCTCCTGCAGAAAAAGCCAAGAAGAGGAGCAGCTGGTTCCTGGTGATTGGTAATGACAGATTGTGGTACGGACACAAAAATTAGCTCTGAATAATGTGGGAACTGGTACTCCCAAATGCCTGATTAGCATTTAGAAAAATCCTGTAGGCTTCTAGTTATGAGAACGTCTGTAAGCCAGGGAAAAATTGGCTACTGCCCAGAAGTTTGCTGGTCATATGGAAACTGATTTTTCTTGTTCCACATTGGTAACATGAGTAGAAGTTTTCTACGGACATATTGTCTCAGGTTCCTGTTTCATTCTCAGCAATACAACCAGAGGTTTTCCAGTGCCCTGGAAGTCCAGACCCGTGGCTTCCAATAGAAAGACTCCAGAATGTTCCTGTGAACTTGGAAACCAAGACCCTGGTGCCCTCCAAAAATTCCTGCTATACATGGTGCAACACCTAAACCCAAGGTACTAATTCCGAATATCTGAACTACCAGAAGTTTCTGGAGTACGAGGTAACCCTGAACTCAGGGCCTACATTCAAAGACCCCGAGATGATTACTTGTGTCCTGGAATTTGGCGTTAGAGGATCCAGAATCTAAATGAACTTGTAGTGCCATATTTTCGTTTAAACTATCGAGAGGACCAGAATGTTGCTGGACTTCTGGAATGACTGATTCATAATATCCACATGGAAAACAGCTCTGAAAAATATGGGGACATCGAAGCCCAGAATCTTGTAGGCCTTAGCAAGATGCCCTATACATTATAGGAATTGAGGACTCGTGTAACCCAGATCCTTTATTCTTCCTTAGCAAGAACCCATGTAGTTTCCTGTATATGAGGACTCCCATTCCCCAGATTCCTGCTTCAAAATCCTGATTCTTGTTTAGCCCTTAGCA
>NW_007248245.1:0-1784 GCF_000164805.1 Carlito syrichta
GCAATCCATCACAAATAAGTGCTTGTCAATTTGGCATGCTTCACAGAAGAGGGCCAGTCAGTAGGACATTAATTTTGGAGGAGGGCAAACCGCTGGGGTACCTATCACAGCAGAGAGTTAGTTATTGGGCCCAAATCACAGAGGTAGTGTGGTCACTGAAGCACCCATCACAGAGGAGGACTAGTCACTGAGTCACTCATCACAAAGTAGAGGCAGTCACTGAGGGAGTCATATCATAGGCCAGTCACTGTGGACCCATTACAGAAGTTGACTAGTCACTGGAGCACCCCTCACAGACAAGGGCTAATCGCTGAGACACCCACCAAGGTGAACAGGTAGTTATTGTGACATCCCTAGCAGAGCAGGACTAGTCATTGTGAACTAATTATGGAGGAGGTACAGTCCCTGGGGCAAACTTCACAGAGGCGATCTAGTCAATCAGGCATACACCATTGAAGAGAATCAGTCACTTGTGCACCAGTCTCAAAGTAGAACCTGTCACATGTACACCAGTAATGGAGAAGGGCCAGTTAGTTACTGTGACACTCATGCTAGAGAAAGTCTAGTCTCTTAAGTAACCATCACAGTCTACATCCTGTAACTGCGGCACACATCTCAGAGAAGAACCAGAAACTAGGACACTTATTTGAATGAGGACTAAGAAGCATGCACTGGTCACAGAGGCAGAACAGTCACTGAGTCTCCAATCATATAGATGTCTTTGTAATCGGGGTACTGTTAAGAGAAAGGGGCTAGTCACCAGGTAAACCATGTCAGAGGAAATCCCATCACTAAGGCACCTATAACAAAGGTTGGATAGTCACCGAGGTACACAACAGAGAGGAAGACCAGTCTCTGGTGCACCCATTATAAATGTGGGCCAGAGAGTGAGGCACCCATCAAAGAGTAGAGTCAGTAACTGGGACACTCATTATGAAAGAGGTTCAAAAAATGGGGCAACCATCAGATATGTGGCCAGTCACTGGGCTACCCATAATGGTGGAGTGCTAGACACTGGGTAATACAACATAGAGGAGATCTGTCATTGGGATATTCATCAGAGATGAGTATCAGTACATGGGACACGAATTACAGAGAAGAACCAGTCAGTGGAGCACCAATCACAGAGGAAGATCAATGAGTGGTCAATCTTAATGAGGGACAATCACTGAGCCACCCATCACAGAGAAGAACCAGACACTGGGGTCACAATCACAGAGGCGGCCCTGTCTCTGGGACACCCATCACAAAGGAGAGCCAGTCAATGAGGCACAGATCACAGAGGAATGACAGTCACTAAAACTGCTATCACAGAAGAGAGCCAGACACTGGGCATCTCAGAGGAGGGACAATCACTTGAGCACTCATAACTGAGGCATGACATTAACTGGGAAATCCAACACAAAGGCAATTCAGTTATAGGATAATATCTCACAAAGAATGTCTAGTCACAAGGACATGCACACAAAAGTAGGCACGTCACTGGCATCAAAAACAGAGGAGGACAGTCATTCGAGCACACATTTTATAGGAAGACCAGTCACTGGGGCAACCACCAGAGAGACGGGCCAGTCACTGGGAAAACCATTAATGAAAATGACCAGTCAACAGGACACCCAATAAAAATCATGAATTCTCATTGAAGAATCCAATATGAAGGAGGCCAAGGAACTGGAAAATCCATCACAGAGGAAGGCTAGTCACAAGGTCATTCATTTTGGTGAAGTACCAGTCACTGGAAACAAATCCCTGAGGAGGCATTGTCGCTAGGGTACACATAATGG
>NW_007248245.1:2123-4808 GCF_000164805.1 Carlito syrichta
CCTTTCATCAAGGAGGATCAGGCACAGGGGCATTTTCACAGAGGAGGGCCAGTCACAGGGGCACACATTAAATAAGAGAGTATTCACATGAGTACACATTATAGAGGATGCCCTCTGTCTGGGGCATCTGTCTCAGAAAAGAGTCAGTCACTGGGACACCCATCAGAGAGGAAAGCAAGTCACTGGGGCACCTAATTTGGAGGAGACTCAGAAATTGGGGCACCCATCATAGAGGAGACCTATTCATGGGTTAACCATTTTGGTGGATGTCCAGATATGATGACACCCATCACAGAAGAGGGATTGTCATTGCAGCACTCATCACAAAAATGAGCAGTCATTGCATCACCAGTCAAAGAGATGGCAGTTAACTGGGGTATCCAATATGAAGGAGGACCAATAAATGAGTCACAGGAGAGGGCTAGTCACTGGGGCACCAATCACAGAAGAAAGTCAGTCATTGGGGGTGTCCATTACAGTGGAAGATGAATCACTGGGGCACACATTTAAGAGAAGGGTAGTGATGAGTTACACATTACATAGGTGGGATAATAACTGGGGCATCAATTTTGTAGTATGGTTAGTCAAAGAGAAAACGATCACAGATGTGGCCCAGTCAGTGAGGAACTCATAAAATAGGATGGTCGTTCATCTGTCATAAGGCACCAATCACAGAGAAGTTGCAGTCTTCTGGAGCAACCATAACCAAGAACAACCAGTCATTGTGACTCCTATCTCAGAGAAATTTCAGTCACAAAGACACATATCAAGGAGGAGGACTAGTCACTAGGACACTCATTACAGAAGAGGTCTTTCCATTGTTGCACTGGTCACACAGTGGGTACAGTCTATGATGACACTAGTCATGAAGAAGGGCCAGTCACTGAAATTCCCATTACAGAAGAGGCCAGTAAGGGGGATACCCATCACAGATGAAGGACAGTCCCTGGGACATTCATCACAAAGGAGGACCAGTCAATAAGTCACCAATGACAGAGGAGGAACATTCACTGTCGCCCCGTGACAGAGGAGAGCCTGTCACTGAAGTCCCAATCACCGAGGTCCAGTTACAATGGCACTCATCACAGAGTACAGCAAGTCACAGAGGCATTGATCACAGGAGGCTCAGTCACTGGAGCATCCATCACAAAAGGGTGTATTTACTGAGCACACATGATGGAAATAGGCAAATCACTGGGACAGTCATCACTGAAGAGGGCCAGTCACTGGGCCACACATCACTGAGAGGATCAAACACTAGGACACCCATCATGGAGTAGGTCAAGCAAGTGGGACATTCATAAAAGATAGGGGCTAATCACTGGGGCATCCATTGTGAGAGGAAGTATAGTCACTGTGAAACCCATCACAGAGGAGGAGTACTTACTGGGGCACCCATCATATATGAAGGCATATCACTGGAGCACCATCACAGGGAAGACCTAGTCACTGGGGTTCACATAATGGTGGTGGCCCAAACAGTAAAACACTCATCTCAAAAGGTGACCTGTGGCTCAGGCCCCCATTATGGAGAAAATTCAGTAAATGGGACATTCTTCATATAGGAGGGTTAGTCACTCGGAAAACCATTACAGAGGAAGGACTATCACTGGGTATCAATGACAGGGAAGACACAGTCATTTGGACACATAATGGAGGAGGGTCAGTCACTAGGTCACCAATATGGTGGAGGTCAGGTAACTGGGACCCTGAACACAAAGGAAGTAACCAACACAGCATAAAGTGAGTCACTGCAGCACCCAATTTAGAGTAGGGCCAGTCACTGTTCACCATCACAGAGATGGGTTAGTCACTGCATCACCAATTATTGAAGCAGGCTAGTAATTGTGATAACTATCAGATGAGAACCAGTGACTGTGGCACCCATCACAGAGTGTCACCAGTCACTGTCGCACCATCACAAAGGAGGACCAGTCAGAATGACATGCATCAGAGAAGTCACTGGTGCAACAATCATGGGAAAGGACTAGTCATTGAATCACCCATTACAGAGGAGGTCCAGTCACTGGGGCAATCATGAAACAGGAGGGCCAGTCATGGGGACATTCAACAAGAAGTAGGACTGGTAACTGGGGCATACGTTATTGAGTAGGCCCGATAAGAGTTACACCCATCACAGAGGATGGTAACTATGGCAAAATTTAGGGAGGAGGGCCAATCAGTAATATACCAAACACACGGGAAGCACAGGCACTGGGGCACGCATAATGGAGGAGGACCAGTCACTGGAGCAATCATTAAGGAGAAGGTCCACTCACTGGAGCAAGCATCAAAGATGAGTGCAAGACACTGGGACATCCATCGCAGTAGAGAACAAGTCAGGGCATCCTTTGAAGGTTGCAAATCACAGAGAAGGTCACCAATTGCAGATTCCAACAATAAGGAGGGTCACTCACTGGAGCACCCTTCACAGAGGTTTGTCAGGCATTAGGACACGTATTATAGAAGAGGACCAGTCAGTGGGCATGCATCATAGAAGAAGACTGGTCACTGGGTCACCTGTCAGAGAGAAGGATCAGCCGCTGAAACAGAGAGGAGGAGCAGTCATAGGGGCACCCCTCACAGAGGAAGGCTTTTCACTGGGACATCTATATTGGAGGTCACCTAGTGCCTGGGACATTTAACAGAGGAGAACTCATCCCAGAGGAGAGCCAGTGACTGTGG
>NW_007248245.1:4828-9227 GCF_000164805.1 Carlito syrichta
ACTGGACAATTAGAGAGGAGATTCAGAAATTGGAGCTCCAATCACAGAAGAAGACAAGTCAATGACGTATCAAGCCCAGAAAAGGGAAAAATAAGAGAGTTGGCCACTGAAAGACCAATCAGAGCGGAGAAGAAATCACTGGGGCACTCATTAAAGAGTGTAAACAGTAACTGAGGTACTCATCACAGGGAGGAGCCAATCACTGAGAAACTCAGAGGAGAGCCAGCCACGGTGATTCCTTTCACAGGGGAGAGCCAAACACTGAGACACCCATCCCAAAAGAGGCACAGTTACTGGGGCACCCATTAGAATGAGGGGCAATCAAAGGAGCACCCATTCCAATGATAGGCCAGTCACTTGGACACCTATAACAGAGGAGGATGAGTTACTGGTCCACCCTTTTTGGAACAGTGCCAGTCACTGGGACTCCTCTCTCAGACGTTAGCTAGTCACTATGATACTCACTCCAAGTGGGAGGAAGAATCACTGTGATTTCCATCCCAGAGGAGGGTCAGTCATTTAAGCACAAATTATGTGGGAGCACCAGTCATTGTGGTACCAATCACAGAAGAAATCTAATCACAGGTAACCTATTTCAGAAAAAATACTGTCATTTGTACTCACATAAAATAGGAGAACTATTCACTGGGGCATCATTCTCAAAGGAGAACCAGTCACTGTGTCACTAAAGCACTCATTACAAATGAGGGCCAGTCACTGGAGCACTAATTACAGAGGAGCGACAATGAGGCACCCAATACAAAGAAGGGACAGTCGCCGGGGCACCCATCACAGAGAGAGCCAGTCAATGGGACACCTATCACAGAGGAGTCCTAATTGCTGGGACAGCCATGATAGTGGAATCCAAGTTAGTGGGGACTCATTTTGGAGGAAAACCAGCCACTGAGATTCCCATCACTCTAGAAGACCAGTCACTGGGACACCCATTATGAAGTACACATTTCTGTGGCATCCATGACGGAGGAGTTCCAACCATTGTTACCCCCAACAGTCAATGAGGTATATCTGATATAGGCAAATCAGTCAATGAAGCATCAATACCAAAGGATCCCCAGTAACTGAGACACCCATCACACAAGACCCAGTCCCTAGGACACCATTTATAGAAGGAGCTATTCACTGTTGAAAGCTTCACAAGAAAGTTCCAGTCACTGGGGCATACAACAGAGAGGGAGTTCAATAACTGAAGTACCCCTCACAGAGGAAACTCAGCACCTGGGGCACTCACCGCAAGGAAGGCCAATCATTGTGATAACCATCCCAGAGGAGGGTCAATCACTGAGTCATCCATTACAGTGAAGGGCAATTCACTGAGACACCCATCACAGAGGAAAGAGTCACTAGAACTCAAATAACAGAGGGGACCCCATTATTGCAGCAACACTCACAGAGGAGGGCCAGTCACTTGTGAAACCATGACAGAGGAAGACCAGTCACTGGGGTGCACATCTCAAGGTAGAGGGACTCAATGAGGCATGTGTTATAGGGCAGGGCCAGTCACTGGGACAGAAAACAGAGGTAAGGGCCAGACACTGGGACACCCATCAAAGAGGAGGGCTAATTACTGGGGCGTCCATTATGGTAGAGATTGAGTAACTAGGGCCTCCATCCCAGATGAGAAGTAGTCACTACTAAAACTCCCATCACAGAGGAGGGTTACTCACTGGAGAACCAATTATTGAGAATGGGCAGTCACTGGGGCACTAATCAGGGAGGATGCTCAATCTCCAGAGCACCTAATATGGGGAAGGCCTAATTATTGGGACACACATTAAAGAGAAGAGCCAGTCACTGATGCACTCTTTACAGAGGAGGGTCATTCAGTGGGAAAATCATTGCAGAGAAGGGCCAGTCAGTGGGACATTCAAAACAGTAAGCCTGGTCACTGTGACACGTATCCCAGAGAAAGGTCTGTCACTGAGTAACCCATCCAGTTTACAACTCACTAGGACACACATCACAGAGGTGGGCCAGTAAATGGAACATGTATCAAAGAATAATGCTGGTCATTGGAGCACCCAGATCAAGAGGACTAGTCATTAGGGAATGCATTAGGGAGGAGGGACAGTTACTGGGGCATTATTCTCAAAGGAGAAATAGTAATTGGGGCACTGATCACAGGGGTAGGCCGGTGAGTAGGGCACCTATCACAGAGAATGTCCAGTCCCTGTTGCATATATACCACAGATGACCCAGTCAATGAAGCACACGTTAGGAGAAATGTCACTCTTGAGGCAACCATCACAGAGGATGCTCAGTCACTGAGGCACCTATTATACAAGAGGACTAGTCACTGTGGAACCCAATAAGGAGAAGACCAATCATCGGGGCACCAATCACAAGGATAGTCAGTCCAGTCACCGAGGCACCCATCACTGAAAAGGGGTAGTCACTGCACAGAGAAAATTGAGTCAGAAAGGAACAATCACCGAGAAGACCAGTCGATGGAGCAGCCATCACAGAGGAAGTCAACTCACTGAGGCACTCATCATTAGAAAAGTTAGTCCCTGGAACACCCATAAACAAAAGAGGGCCAGTCAGTGGGACACTCATTATGTAGGAGTACCAGCCACTGGGGTATTGATCAAAAAGGAGAAACAGTAACTAGGGCACTGTTAGCATGGTTGGGCCAGACACAGTAGCATTCATCACAGAGGATTTTCAGCCATGGGGTATCGATAATATAAAAGCATCAGTCGCAGGGACTCAAATTACAGAGGAAGGTCAGTGCTTGAGGCTTCCATCCCACAGGAGACCCAGTCTACTGGGCACAGATTCGGAAGGTCAGTCACTAGGACACAAATCACAGATTATACATGCTTACCAGAGGGCCCATCATGGAGGAGACTCAGTCACTGAGGAACCCATTGCAAAGAAGGGTCAGTCACATGGAAACCAGTAGGGAGAGAGGCCAGTCATTGGGACACCAATCATAGAGGAGTGTCATTCACTGGGGCACCCATCCCAGAGGAGGCCTATTCACTAGGGTACCCATTACAGAGAAAAGCCAATCACAGAGGCAGCCATCACTGAGGGTGGTGAGTCAATGGATAGCCATCACGGAGGAGGCAAAGCCACTGGGGCACCCATTATAGAAGTGTGGTAGTCACTGAAACACCCATCAAAGAAGAGACCAGGAACTTGGGCACTTTATATGGAGGAGGGCCCGTGACTGGGTCATCCATCACAAAGGAAAAGGAATCTCTGTGTCAAAAAGCATAAATAGAGGATATTCACTGAGGCACACATCACAGAGGAGAACAAGTCACTAGGATAATGATCACAAATGTAGCAGTGTGGAATACATCCCAGAGACGGTCCAGTCACTGAGGCAGCCATCAGAGAGAAAGCCCACTCTATGGGGCATTAATAACAAGGGAGAGCCAGTCAATGTGAAGACATCACAGAGGAAGAACCATGACTGAGGTGACTATCACAGGTAAATCCCAACCACTGAGGCACCCATTGCAGAGTAGGTCAAGTCACTGTCACTCTCATCACAGAGGCAAGTTGGTCACCGAGGCAACCCTCACATAAGCAAGACAGACATAAAGGCACCACTCACAGAAGAGGGATAGTCATTGGGGCACCCATCAGAGAGGCTGCCTAGTCACTGGGGTACATATCACAGAAGAGAGCCAATAACTAGGACAGTCGTCACAGAAAAGGGCCAACCCTTAGTGCACCTATAACAACAGTCACTGGAGCAAGCATCACAAAGGAGAGGAAGTCACTGTGGCACCAAAAACAGAGTAGAATCTATGACTGCAGAAGCCATCATAGAGGAGGGCTAGTCACTGAGGCACTAATCATATATAAAGGCCAGTCACTGGACAAGCCAGTCATAGGGAAATCTCAGTCATTAGGGCATCTATCACAGAAGAGAGTAAGTCACTGGGACACCTATCACAGAGGACAGCAAGGCACTGGAACATCCATCACAAAGGAGGTCTGGTCATTGACACCCTTAATTTGGAGGGAAGTCCATTCACTTTGGAACAAATCATAAAGCAGAACCAGTGAATGTGGCACCTGTTATGGAGACAGCCCAGTCAGTAAGGCACTCACAGGAGAGGAGGAAGAGAGACTGGGGCACCCATTATGGAGGAGGTTAAGAAACGGCTTCACCCACCATAAAGAGTGGCAAGTCTTTGGGACACCAAACAGAACTCCCTGTTGTTTAAGCATCCATTATGGAGAAGACTCAGTCACCAAACACAAGGGGGCTTTTCATTGCGGCACCCATAATATAGGAAGGTCATTCACTGGACCACCAATACAAGAGGAGGCCCAGTCAGTGAGGCACACATTTTGGAGGAGGCCCAGTTACTGGGCCATTCATCTCAGAAGAGGGTTGGATGATAGGGCTCTCATTATG
>NW_007248245.1:9471-12008 GCF_000164805.1 Carlito syrichta
TGTCACTGAGGTTTCCAGCTCAGAGGACACCCAGTAACTTAGGCACGCATCACAGAGTCGGGTCAGTCACTGGGTCACTTATTATTAAGGGTCTCAGTCCCTGATTAACCTATCACAAAGAAGGTCTAGAAACTTGGGTGCCCAACACAGAGTAAGGACAGTCACTGGGGTACCTATTAGAAGGTGGACCAACCACTAGAGTACTGATAATAGAGGCAGATTAATCACTGGGAAATTCAATACTGAGGAGTACTGGTCTATGTATCCCCACACACAAAGAGTAACTGAGACACTCATTGCAAAGGACAGCCAGTAACTAAGACTAAGTCAGCAACTAAGTCCTCCTTTTGTAAGAGGACTATCCGCTAGGACAACAATTACAGAAGTGGGCTAGTCACTGGGACACATAATAATGAGGAGACTCAGTGACTGGAACTCCTATCACATAGGAGGATCAGACCCTAATACACCAATTATAGAGAAGGGATGGTCATTGGAGAAACCATCATAGAAGAAGGTTAATTACTGAGACATCCATCACAGAAAAGACAGTCACTGGGACACCCCGAGCAGAGGAAGGCCAGCAACTCTAACACCTGTAACAGAGGAGATCAAACCACTGAGGTATCCATCACACAGTAGGCCAGTCCCTGGGACACCCGTCACAATGTACACAATCATTGGATCACCTATCACAGAGGAGGCCATTCACTTGGGTACCCATCACAGAAGAGAACCAGTCACTGGGTCACTGATTAAAGGGGAGATTCAGTCATTGGCACACCTATCACCGAAGACAACTAATCACTGGACCAACTCCCATAGGGAAGGATCTGTCCTGTACCTGTGGCATATAGTATAGGGAAGGAGTAGTCGATGGGCCCCTCATCACAGAAGAAGCCTAGTCACTTGGAAACATAACAGAGGAAAACTAATCATCCATCACAGGGGAGAGCCAGTCACTTGAGCACCCATCATAGAGAAGAACCAATTTCTTGGGCACACATGAAAAAGGAGGCCAGTAATTGGGATTCTCATCCCAGTAGAGAACCAGACTCTGAGTATCCGATAAAGAGGAGACCAGTCACTGAGTTACCCATCAAAAATGGGGTTCAGTCACTGGGGGGCAATTACAGAGAAGAGCCAGTCACTGGGACACCCATCGCAGAGGAGAGCCTGTCACCTGTGCACTCATCACAGAGGAGAACCAGTAACTGGGGAAAATATTATAGTGGAGGATTAGTCATTGATTCCCCTATCACAGAAGAAGGCTACTCACTGTGACATATATCACAGAGGAAAGCTAATCACTGGGACTCCCATCACAGAGGAGAGTCAGTTACTGGGGCACACATCACAGAGAAGGCCCAGTCACTGAGGCTTCCATCACAGAGGTAGGTTAGACAATGGGGCTTCCATTAGAAGCAGGCTCTATCAGTGGATATCCAATCACACAGGAGGTCCTTTGACTGACACATCCATCACAGTGGAGGCCAATCACTGTAGCACCCATGACAGAGGAGGTCTAGTCACTTATGTTTCTATCACAGAGAAGGCAAAGTCAATGATGCATCTATCATAGTGGATGGCCAGTCATTGATTCAGTTATCACAGTGATGGACTGGTTACTGTGGCATCATTAGAAAGAGACCTAATCACTGGGACACCCTTCACAGAGGAAGCCTAGTCACTTGGGTACCATTCAGAGAGTAGAACCTGTCACTGAGGCACCAATTACAGAGGAGGTCTGGTCACTGGGGCACCCATTAGAAGGAAAACCAATCACTGGTGTACTGATAATAGATGGGAGTCACTTACGGGATAACCCATCTCAGAGGAAGTCCAGGAAATTGGACACTAAACACAGAGAAAACCCAGTAACTGGGGCAACTGTCAATGAGGACTGGAAGTTACCGAGGCACCCCAAACAGAAGAGTAACAGTCTCTAGCACACCCATCATGGACAACAAGAGACTGTGGTACCCATCACAGAGGATAGCCAGTAACTGGGATACTCATTATGAAGGGAGACCAGTCACTGGGACACCCATTTTGAAGGACGGCAAGTCACAGGAACAACTCTCACAGAGGAGCTCCAATCACTAAGGCATCTATTACTGATGAAGGCCAGTCACAAGGCCACCACTCACAAAAAAAGGGCTTATTATTTGGGTTTTCCATTATGGGGAAGGCCCAATACTGGGAAACCTGCCATAGAGGAGTGCTAATCATTAGGGCAACCATTAGGGAGGAAGGTCCATAACGGGCACCAATCACTGAGGTTTCCCAGTCACTGAGGAACGAATAATGGAGAAGGGCAAGTCATAGCAGCACCCATTATGTAGGAGAGTCAGTCACTGGGTGCAGCGTTCACAGAAGAAAGCTATTCGGAGGCATTCATCACAGAAAAGGACCAGCCACTGAGGCATTTTTCACATAACAGGTCCAATCACTGGGACTCCAGTGATAGGGGAGACCAAGTCACTTTGGCACTATCACAAAAGGAAGTCAGTCAGTATGACACTCATCACAAAGAA
>NW_007248246.1:0-11444 GCF_000164805.1 Carlito syrichta
GGATGTTAGGCCTTTGTCAGATATACAGCTGGCACATATTTTTTCCTATTCTGTGGGCTATCTCCCCTCTCTCGATGGTTTCTTTCGCTTTGCAGAAGCTTTTCAGTTGAATAAGGTCCCATTTGTCTATCTTATCTCTTATGGCATGGACACCTGGGGTGTTGATCAGGATAGGCTGCCTTCTCCAATTTCTGTAAGGGTGTCTCCTGCAGGTTCTAATGCTCTTATAGTTTGAGGTTTTATGCTTAGGTCTTTGAGCCCTTAGAGTTGATTTTTGTGTATGGTGATAGGTAGGGGTTTCTGTTTCAGTCTGCATGTGGTCAGCCAGTTCTCCCAGCACCATCTACTGAATAGGTCTCCTCTCTGCAGTAGTTGTTGGCGGAGGCTTTGTTCAAGATGAGTTGGTTGGGAAATTGAGGTTTTGATTCCGGAATCTCTATCCTGTTCCATCGATCCATATGCCTGTTCTTGTACTAGTACCTGACTGTTTGGATTCTAGTAGCCTTGTAAAGTTTAACGTATGGAAGTGTGATATCTCCTGCTTTATTTCTCTTGCTGAGGATTGTTTTGGCTATTCGTGGTTGTTTGTGTTTCCATATGAATTTCTGTAAGAATTCCATATGAATTCCAGGTCTGAGAAGAATGATGTTGGTAATTGAATGGGTATTGCGTTGAATCTGTAGATTGCCTTTGGTAGGATGGACATCTTAACAATCTTGATTCTTCCAGTCCATGAGCATGGAATATTTTTCCATTTGTTTTTGTCTTCTTGGATTTCTTTGAGCAGTGTTTTGTAGTTTCCATTGTTAAGGTCTTTCACTTCTCTGGTTAGGAAGATACCAAGGTATTTTATTTATTTTGTGGCTACTGTGAATGACATTGTGCTTTTTATTTGGTTCTCTGCCTGTTTATAGTTGGTGTAAAAGAATGCAACTGTCTTCTGCACATTTATTTTATACCCTGAGAATTTTTCAAAGTCCTTTATCAGTGCAAGCAGGTTTTTGACAGATTCTCTGGAGCTTTTGAGGTATGGGATCATATTGTCAATAAAGAGGAATAACCAACTTCCTCTCTTCCGAAAGGATACCCCTGATTTCCTTCTCTTGTCTAATTGCTCTAGCTAGGACTTCCAACAGTGTTGCATAAGAGGGGCAGAGTGGGCAGTCTTATCTTGTTCCAGTTTTCAGGGGGAATGTATCCAGTTTTTGTCCATTTAGCAATAGTTTGATCTGGGTTTATTGCAGATGGTGCTTACTATTTTGAGGTATGTTCCTTCTATGCCTAAGTGTTTGAGGGTTTTTCTCAACAATAGATGCTGGATTTTATCAAAAGCTTTTTCTGCATCTAATTTCTATAATCATGTGGTTCTTGTTTGAATATCTGTTGATGTATTTAATCACATTTAAGGTCTGGTGGATGTTGACCCAGCCCTATATCCCGGGATGAAGCCTACTTGGTCATGGTGGATGATTTTTAAGATGTGTTGTTGGATCCGATTTGCTAGAATCTTGTTGAGAATTTTTGCATCTATGTTCATTAGGGCTATTGGCCTATAGTTCTTTTTTTTTGTTGGATCTTTGCCGGGTTAGGGTATCAGTGTGATGTTAGCTTCGTAAAATGATTTGGGAAGAATTCCATCTTTCTCAATTGCCTGGAATACTTTCAATAGGACTGGTATCAACTCTTCCTTGTATGTTTTGTCGAATTTCACTGGAAAGCTCTCTGGTCCAGGGCTTTTTTTTTTGTAGGTAGTTTCCTTATGACGGAGTCAGTTTCCTGGGTTGTTATTGGCCCATTTAGTGTCTCTGTGTCTTCTTGTTTCAACTTTTGGAGGTAGTATGATGTCAGAAGGTCCTCCGTGTCATTTAGGTTATCAAAGTTTGTTTCCACACAAGTGTGCATAGTAATCTCTGATAATCTTCGGTATTTCTTCGGGGTCAGTTGTGATTTGATCTTTTGCATTTCTGATTGTGTTTATTGGTCTTTTTTTCTCTTGGTCAATCTGGCAAGGGGTCCATCAATCTTGTTTATTCTTTCAAAGCATCAACTTTGTTTCGTTGATTTTTTTCTGTGATATTTTTGTCTTCTATGTCCCATATTTGAGCTTTTACTTTGGTGATCTGGATTCTTCTGCTAAAGTTAGGATTTTGGTGGTCTTTTCTTTTCAGCTCCCTTAGGTGATTTGTTAGGCTGTTAACTTGTGTTCTTTCCATTTTCTGGATGTGTGTTTGTAGAGTTATAAACGCCCCTCTTAGAACTGATTTTGTGGCATACCAGAGGTTTTGGTAGGGTGTTTCTTCATTTTCATTTGTTTCCAGACATCTTTTAATTTCTGTTTTGATTGCTTTACTATATTGACCCAGTAGTCATTCAGCACTGTTCTGTTTATTGTCCATGTCTTTGTGGGTTTTGGGGGAATTTTGTTGGTGTAAATATTTACTTTTATTCCACTGTGGTCTGAGAAGGTACATGGCATTATTTCAGTCTTATGAAATTTGTTTATGCTTGATTTATGGCTGAGCATGTGATCGATCTTGGAGTATGCTCCATGTGGTGAAGAGTGGAATGTATATTCTGTGGTCATTAGGTGGAGTATTCTCTAGGTATCTATTAAGTCCATTTGGTCGAGGATCAAGTTGAGGTTTCAGATCTCTTTGTTGATTTTGTACCTCGATGATCTATCTAGGGTTGTCAGTGGGGTATTTAAGTCCCCAGCTGTAACAGTGATAGAGTCAATTTTTTTTTAGTTTACTTAGTATTTGCTGTATAAATGCTGGTGCTTCCATGTTGGGTACATATATGCATAGGATTGATAGTGCTTCTTGATGGATTGAACCTTTTATCATAATGTCGTGTCCTTCAGTATCTTTTCAAATTTTTGATAGATTAAAGGCTGTTTTGTCTGATATTAAGATCATGACTTCTACCTTCTTTTGTGATCCATTCACCTGGAAACTCATTTTCCATCCTCTAACTTTGAGTCTGTGTGTGTCCCTTGTGTGAGAGGGGTTTCCTGGATGTACCTTATATTGGGTCATGGTTTTTTATCTAGCTTGCCATTCTGTGTCTTTTCAGTGGTATATTTAGTTCATTCACATTTAGGCTGATTATAGAAATGTGATTTATCCCAGTCATGAGGTTCTTATAAAGATTTGGGGTTGATGTATGCATGTATTTTTAAGTTTTCAGTCATGCTGTAGTCTCTGTTGATGCTGTGTTCTTCGGTTCTCTTGGGAAATGTGTGGACATTCTTTTTCTTTCTTTTCTGTGCTTAACACCTTTTTCAGTGTCTCCTGGAAGCTGTATAATGTCTTAGGGATTGGATGTCTGGGAAGGATTTTAATTCTTATTGCTGATGAAGCTGAGTTTGACTGGGTAGAAAATTCTTGGCTAAAATTGTTTGTCTTTGAGGACTTTGAATATTGGACTCCAGTCCCTTCTAGCTTGCAGTGTTTCTACTGATAAGTCTGCTTGTGTTCTGACCGGTTTTCCCCAGTAGGTAGTCTGACATTTCTTTCTTTCTTACTGCTTTTAGGAATTTTTCTTTTGGGCCTACTTTGTGCAGGTGAATTATTACTATGTGTCTAGGGGGCTTATCATTGACAGAGACTCCTGGATCCTTCATTACAGGCCGCACTGCTGATGGATGAACCTCTTTCAAAGGTGGTGCTCTAGTTTCTTCTCTAGCTCACTGCTAAGAGGAAAATCTCCAGGAAGGATAGGGATTGGAACATGGGCCTTGGAGGACTAGCAGACCAATCTAAGGCCAGGATCTGGAGGACAAATGTCTTTCTGAGATTTTGGGACCACAGAGGAGAAACTCTACATAGTTGTCTGTTTCTACTACAACACTTTCCATTCCAGGTGGTGAATTTCAGATGGCACAAGCAGCTATGGAAAGCACATGGCCACAGATTCAAATCTGGGACAGAGGACTAGGGAGTGGGGTTGGGAGTGGAGATTGAAGTTGGGTCTCAGGTTGAACCTGATGAAAGGTGGACATTGAGATTGGGGCACAGTTTGAGGCAAGGGTTGAGTTTGGGTCTCATGCAAAGACAGAGGCTAAGGTTAGAGAAGTCCCGCAGATTCTTGGCCCATGGAGGTATATGAGGTTCTGTGGAAGAACACAAAGGGTGAAGAAGAGCTACCTGGGACAAAAGCAGTAGGGTGCAGAGATGGGAGACCCCAGCAGTACTGGTATTTTTTTGCTCTGAATGGTCTTTGTTGGTCTAAGAATATGGGAGCTGCTGATGCAAGAGCAGCTCCTCTGGTTTGCCTTTGCTGACCCAAAAAAGATGGGAGACTGTTGAGTCATGCTTATCAGCAATAGAGGCTAACATTTTCTCCTACGAATTTTCTTGGCCTAAGTTTTTTTTTGTTTTTTTTGTTTTTTGCAAAAGATTGTATTTTCTTTACCTTTATCTTCCATATTAGAAAATCACCCCATTGTGACTTGTCTCTCCGAGGGTGCCATAACAACAGGGCTCAGGAATGAGAGCCTACCAGGCTGTATGAGGTAGACTGTGGAGTCTTCTCCAGGAGAAACTTCAGAAGAATGGAGGAAAATAGACTCTTGCTTGAAATCAGATTGGGCCAAGTTGGAGCGAGACCGTCCTTGGCTTCAGGCTGCCGCCTAGAAAAGTCTAAAGTTGCTAGATTTGATGGTCGGTGTCTGTGATTGTTGGTTTATTATCAGAGCTGTTCTGCGGTGATATCTCTGGAACAGGATTCAATATGGTGAACTGGATTTAGATTGAGTCGCTGTAGTCTGACGTCAGGTCTGCCCCCAGAGGGAATGGAACCAGACTCCAGCAGTCAGGTAGTGCTCCCTCAGAGGACCCTGTTTCCTGGCGGTCCTCACCTGGTCACCCAGCATGAAGGAGACGATTGGTTGAGCAATGCCTGACATGGGACTGTGACTCCTGATAGTGGCAGGAGTGATTGCTCTTCTTCAGAGAACCCCTGCTCTCTAAATAGGCCACTCCAGGACCATGGTATAACTGTTTGGGGTTTTATCCTAGAACCCTACACCACACCCAGATAAGCTATGAGCTTCAGATGGAAACCTTAGTGCTCCTGAACCCCTAGTCCTGCCATACCTTTTCCCCAGAAAAGTGAAGTTTTGCCCACTCCGATTCCTTATCCAGGCGTACCTTTAAGCCGACCAGCCTCCTTTAGAAATGTGGGAGGAGGAATGAGAAACAACAAACAGGAAACTTTCTGGGGTGTTCACCCAGGATTCCTTACTTTCTGGAAGTCTTTACTTCTCCAGAGGGTTGGTAAACATGGTTTCAGCACCAGGTGGCACAGGCATAGAAGGAGCAGGCCCAAAACACTCAGAAAGACGAAATCAGGGTCTTATCCAAGAAATGGAGAGCATTGTCTTGTATCCATATCCGAGAAATGGGAAACCTTGTCTGCTCTCTGCACTGCCATGCACAGCCATGTCTGCATAGCCGAGCTGCTCCAGACGACTGAGCCCTGAGGGTGCTCGTGCTTGGGTATGTAGTCAAGGCCTGCCTCACCAAGCATGGGAAGTTCACAGAGACATTATGGATGGAAGGGGGGACAACATGAGGAGGGCCTGTCCACATTCCCAACCCCACCCAAGCCAGCACACCCCTCTGCCCTTCCTGGGTCCTCTTGGGCATCCTGCTCTACCCTGTGGTCTGACTTTTCCACTCCACCCTTAATTTCATACTTACTTTAGTGGAATTTTCTGTTTGTTCTACCTGAAAGCCAGGTACCACCTGGGGCCTCTGTTACTGCTGGAGCCCTTGACTCGGGCACCGACAGTTCTACTGCGTTACAAGTCAAAAATATTGCCTGATTTTTGTTTGTACCCAAGCATTTGTACTCTCAGCATCACGTATGTCCTCAAATCCATCTTGTCTACACAATGTTCTTGCCTTACACTGACCCAGATAGAAAACAAAGTTCCAGGGGGTGGGGGAGGGATTTGCAGCTGAGGGAAACTGCCAGTGGAGAGAGGGGCATGTCTCATCAAAAGGGGTACCTGCATGATGAACATTTGTGTACCTGACCCTGAACTGAACTTCACATCTTTCAAATAAAGAAGAAAAAAAAGAACACAAAGTCCCTTTATGTTTCTCTAGTTTTGTAACTGCGCAATAGGTAATTTTTTTTGTTTTAAAGTCAGACTTGGCCAGGTATGGTGTCTCATACCTGTACTCTCAGCACTTTGGGAGGCAGAGGTGAAAGAATTTCCTGAGCCCATGGGTCCAAGACCAACCGGGGCAACTTGGTGAGACTTCTTCTCTACAATAAAATCAAGAAAATAGCCAGGCACGGTGACATGTGCCTATAGTTCCAGCTGCTCGGAGGCTGAGGCAGAAGGATTGCTTGAGCCGAGCTTGTCCAGGCTACGGTAGCTGTGAGCATGGTGACAAGGTGAGCATCCAACTCAAAAAACAAAAAAACAAAATAAAATAAATGAATAAAAAATAAAGTCAACCTCTACAACTTTCCATCTGAGAAGCCAACTCAAATAATCAAAACTGATATTACTGAGCAAAAGGGGTCACTACCCAAGGAGTGGAGGCCAAAATGATGAAATGGGGTTTTTGAGAAAAGAAAATCTTTTATTGCAAATCGACAAGGACATAGGAGTTCAAATGAAATCTGTCTCCCTGCAGTGATATTAAGGCTGTTGTTTTATTAGAAAAGGCTTCGGGGGTGAATTTTGGAGTTTGTAGGTGATTGGTGGAAAGAAAGGAGTAACAATAAGCCCTTGGGCATAAGCAGTTTGTGTGTGTGTGTGTGTGTGTGTGTGTGTGTGTGTGTGTGTGTGTGTGTGTGTGTGAGCTAACGGATCCCAGGGGCAAATTCAGGTCAGGGGGACTTCATATGAAATATGCAATAGAAATGTGGGTTGTGCAGGAAATTCTGTCTAACTTTGATGAAAACCAACCAACTAGAAGCCACGCTTATGTTCACATTGGTCCATTGAGCATTTACTCTTCACTGTGTGGTAGGATACTTGCAATATGACTGCAATTGGGGTGGCAGTTTGCAACTCCTGTGCTCTCACTCCTGGACCTTGCTTCTGTCACGTCAGTGGGGACTTTCAAGTGAAGGCCTATGGCAGGAACCCAGATGGGAAGACTGCCTCCAGTTCTGTGAGCCAATACTGACAGCTCCATCCATCTTCAACCACGGGTGGAATCCAACGGTAGGTTCCACTCTCCCCATCCATAGAGAAAAGATCCTGCAGAGTGCTGATAAGAGCCCATTCACTCAGCCCCCAGATGGAGATTCTGATAGAAATAGGCCTCTTTAGAAAAGACATCATTCTCTGAGATGAAGGTTAAAGTTTTTCTATAACTTGCAGTCAATTTTCATAAATGTCTCAAGTGTGTGCTTCAAAGATATAAGTATTCTCTACTTGTTGCCTTTAGTAATCTGTGAGTCTTCATTATCTCAATGTTGCTAGTTGTACCTCTCACACATGATATCTCCTTCCCGAAGCTTTGTCGGCTTAATCTATCAATTACCAGAAAGAATGTAGCCGTCCACCAATCTAAATTTATATCGGTGCATATAAATTTTAAATTATTGTACTTTCCTTGGTGAAATCAAATTTTTATTATTGTGTAGCAACCTTCTTTATGGGCAATAAAAATTCTAATTTAAAGTAAGAAAAGAAAATAAATGTGAGTTGTGATGTCAGCAAGCTTGTTTTTGTGATGTCAGCAAGCTCCTTGTGGTCAGACTGATTTTAACCTCCTTTAGTCAGTTTTTACTGTCTCTCAAGCAGAGGGAATTTGAATGTTTTAGCAAGTTGTTGCTGCTGAGTTTTATCTGCTGTAAACTCCAGAATTTGTGCCTAACCCTGAATTGTATCCCACATCTTTAAGATAAACAAAAAAATTTTAAATTTGTGTTAGCCACTGACTGCTTCTCCTTCCTTCCTTCCTTCCTTCTTTTTTTGAGTCGGGTCTCACTTTGCTGCCCAGGCTGGAGTGCCGTGGCACAATCTTGGCTCAGTGCAGCCTCCACCCCAAGTTCAAGCGATACTCCTGCCTCAGCCTCCCAAGTAGCTGGGACTACAAACACATGCCACGACATCCAGCTAATGTTTTGATTTCTAAGTAGCAAAGAACTTTCACTGAACTCTCAATCCAGTAGCTCAGTTCACAGTCTATTTTAGAATGCTTTTATCACTCCACAAAGAAACCTTCCTCTATTTTGCATTCACCGATCAATATTTGCATTCCCCCAGTTCTATGCTGCCACTACTCTACTTTCTGTCTTTATAGATTTGTCATTTCCAGACATTTCCTATAAATGGAATCATACAGCATATGGCCTTTTGTGTCTGACTTCTTTCACTAGCATGGTGTTTTCAAGGTTCATTCATGTTGTACCATACATCAGTCCTTCATTCTTTTGATGACCAAATCGTATTCCATTGTATGTATATACCACATTTTGTTTACCCATTCATTAGGAGATGAACATCTAGGGTTTTTCACTTTCTGGCTATGTTAAATAATGCTGCTATGAACATTTGTGCACATGGTTTTCATGTGTGCCTATGTTTTTATTTCTTGCTAATTCTCTTTTGCAATAACGTAAAGCCATTTTGTCTAAGCTTGTTGCTCTCTGAGGTTTTTGTGGTACAATCATATTACAATGCCTATGGAAGGAGAGCTTTGGGACCTAAACGTACTTTTTATCGAGTGTCTGGGTACATTAAGCTGTCCTCCTGCCGACACTCTCCAATTTAGCCCTTGGGTCAGCAAGAATGACAACGATGTGTAATGCTTAACATTTAAGAGTAATGAACACTTATGTTCTCTCATGTCTGTTCTTAGTAAGTCAGAAAAGGGGACGGAAAGGGAAAGTGCAATCCGGGCAGACAGAACATGAGCGAAACTACAACATCCATAAGAGTGCATGTTTGGTCACACCAAAGCCTAGACTAAGTGCCTGGGATGACTAGCAAAGAATGAGGCGATAAAACAGAAGTGGACCCAATTGCTAAAGACTTTAAATGACAGTTTTAGAAACTTGAGACTGGGCTCGGTGGCTCAGACCGTAATCCCAGCACTTTGGGAGGCCGAGGCGAGTGGACTGCCTGTGCCTGCAGGTTTGAGACCAGCCCAGGCAACTTGGTGAGATCTCTTCTCTACAAGAAGTAAAAAATTAGCCGGGCATGGTAGCCTGCATTTGTGGTCTGTCTACTTGAAAGGCTGAGGCAGAAGGTTCGCCAGAGCCCAGCAGGTTGACGCTTGGGTGGCCGTGAGTGTGCCATGGCACTCCAGCCTGGCGATGGAGTGAGATGCCAAGAAAAAAAAAAAGAAAGAAACTTGACCTGTATATTGAGGGCAGTGGGAAGTCAAGATGTTTCTCAACTAGAAGAACAGCACACCCAGATCTGTCTTTCAGAAAGATGACTACCGAACCGAGGCTGGTGAGAGTTTGTGGAGAAATATACGTGTTAGTCACCGCATCAAATAAAGTGCTTTCTCCTGCTGATGACAGGAGACCAGATGAATTCAGGTTTAAGCAAAATTCTAATTTCCGAGCTTACAATTCTCCACAATACAGAAGCAGACCCAGATTCTCACTCATCCTCCTCTGGTTCTGCCTTCTCGGTGTTTACTCATTCTCAGGACATCTCCGATGCCCCAAGGTAGCGTCCAAACAGGAAAAAAAGAACTGGGCACAGTGATTCACACCTGAAAAAAAAAATGTTCAAGACACATTTCAGGAATTGAAGTTTCTCATTAAGAATACCTTTTAGGCCAGATTTGGTGGTTCAGCCTGTAATCCCCGCACTTTGGGAGGCCGAGGTAAGTGGATTGCCTGAGGAATAACTGTGTAGGGATTTAAGGGAATTAAGTTAATTTAGATCTATCTTTTAAAACATAAGAAAATAAACCCCAGATCCATTAAAATGTAAAAAATATTTTTAAACACATCATCTGCAAAAACCCACCTAAACAAGATATTAGATCTGTACATTAAAAACCAAGGATGAGTTCTGTCTTTTTTTTTTGTTTGAGTGTAGGAGTCTCACTCTGTCGCCCAAGCTGGAGTGCAGTGGCATGTTCACGGCCACCTCAGCGTCGACCAGTTGGGCTCCGGTGATCCTTCCACCTCGACCTTCCAAGTAGCCGGAACTACAGATGTGTGCTATCACGCCCGGCTAATTTTTGATTTATTGTCGAGACGAAGTTTTGCCAGGTTGCCCGGGCAGGTCTCGATTCTGCGAGCTCAGGCAATCCACTCACCTCGGCCCACTCCCAAAGTGCTGGGATTACAGGTTGAGCCACTGAGTCCGGTCAAGGATGACTTCTCAAGCTTATGACTTTCTAAGGAAATAATAAAACAAAAGATGAACTGCTCAGATTAAATAAAATTTTAAACTTCTACTTAAAATAATAGCATAAGCGATTTTTTTAAAAAAAAGGAATAGCTGATTGGAAAAATCACATTCAGAAAATATAGCAAAATGTATGTCTATAAAATGCATTATTTTATTACTATAGTAAGACAGAACGTTTTCACATATACTATTTGTTGATGAATTTCAGTTTTCTATCTGTGACCTTTGTTCAAGTTTGCCCAATTAGTCTCCCTAAACCCCGCTTCTAACATGACGTTACCTTATTACCAGGGTACAGTAATTCTGTTGCTTACCATTGATTCTTTATTATTGATTGTTTTAGTACAACCTTCCTTAAACTACCATATACTACTTATACCCGATGTTAATTTAATAATTTTCTTTAAATCAATTGTTTTACTTTAAAAATTTACCTTCGTTCTAAACAATAATTCCTGTGAAATCAGAAGTTTTATATCATGAAATTAAAAATATATAATAACAAAAATTTTTAAACACCTATCTGTCTGCTGGTGGACAATCACCTATGCTGACGCTTAATTTATGTGTTACCTTGGTTACGCTGTGGTGCCTAGTGGTCAAGCACCAGTCTAGATGTTGCTTCAAAGACGATTCTTCGATGTGATTACCAGTTCATTCAGTAGCCTTTTGAGTAAAGCAGATTCCCCTCCACGGTATGGGTGGGCCTCATTCAATCAGTTGGGGAACTTCAGAGAAAAGATGGAGATCCCCTGAGGAGGAAAGAATTCTGTCCTTCATATCACCTTCAGACTCAAGACTGCACCAGCACCACCTGAAGGAATTTCCAGCCTGCCAGCCAACACTGCAGATTCTCCTGGACTTGTCAGCTTCCACAATCACCTGGGCAATTCCTTCAATATCATGACCCGGCTGCCTCTTTTCCTTTTCAAGTTCACTTCATGGGACCTTCCTATGCCCACCTCCTTTGCTCAGTCTGGTCCCCAGACACCTTTGTCTGTGCTCTACATTCTGCTGAGAATTGCCAGGTCTCGCCAGTTCTGTCTTGCAGTTCTTCACCAAACACCATATGAGGAGATAAGGAAGAAAT
>NW_007248246.1:11466-17140 GCF_000164805.1 Carlito syrichta
CAAGATTATGTTTTTGGATCCCTTTCCAATGCATACTCAAATGAGGTATTAGATAAGATAATTTTTACAAAGACCAAAAAAGAAATTTGCATTCCATTCATTTCTCTGATTTACATATGAGGACATTCAAACAAGGGTAGAAAGAGCACAGAGAACACGCTAAGTTGCTTCCCAAACCCCTCCTCTTTTCCTGTAATACCAAATTGCAAAACAGAATTTGCCTGCTGGTATGAGTGAGTGGGGAACGCCAATCTCCCAGCATGCTGGTTTAGCTCCTCCTTGGCCACGCTGTCCAGCAGCTGATGCTGGGGCAGCCCTAGAAATACTTTTGGGACCGCATTAGGCATGAAAATAATCTTGGAGAGCAAAAGTTGCATTGATCTCTTCTTATCCCTGGTTTACTGAAAATGAGAACAGAAGCAACCCATCACAGCATACCAAGATCAGAGTTTGTCCTATTGATGTCCATATTTCTAAAAACCAACTACAAATTGTCCTGACAAAAAAAGCACCCTATGCCTGGTTTTCAATGGCTCTTTTCGATATTATGTAAGGTGTTGAGTGGGGGACCCACGATTATTTGTACAGCTGGATGAGGTTACTTAACATTCACTGAACTTGAGCACCTCTTTCCAACAAGACACAGTATGACTGATTACACTGAAGATACAAACAGAAATAGGAGATAGTCTGTGTTTTCCAGAAATTCTAGCCTAATGAATGGAGAAAGAATATACAGAAACACATCTTAGACCAGGGTCTGCAAACTTTTTCTGGAAAGAGGCAAATAGTAAATGTTTTCGATTCTGCAGGTCATACTATCTTGGTTGTAACTACTCGACTTTGCTGCTGCAGCAAACAAAAGTAGCCACAGCCAATATTTAAGTGGCATGGCTCATTTCCAATACAATTTTACTTACAGAGAAAAGCTGCTGGCCAAATTTTTGACCTATTGTTTGGTGACCCCTGACTCAGACTGTTAGGCCAAGCATAGGACTTGAGATGATGATCTCTCAGAGGAAGAGGAAAAAAATGGCCAGATCAATTTTTGATCAGTGGTGGCTTGAATAATGACATTCTTATTCTTGGTGATGATTTTTTAATTTATTAAAATTCCAGATAAAATCTAGGACATCACTTTTGAATATGAGAAAATAAAGTTGTTACATTTACTAATAGAATGGTTTTATTCATTTAAAAAGCATTTTAATAAAAAATTTGCCATACCAATTCAATCAGTGAGGCACAATTGCCAAATTTAAAACTGATGTTGTAGAAATTTTACGGGACGAGTGGAGAAATTTTACAGGACTGAGGGGGAAGTATCACCTGAGCCCAGCAGGTCGAGGCTGCAGCGGCAATGAAGTTGTTATATTTATTAATAGAATGGCTTCATTCATTTAAAAAATATTTTTAATACAAAATTTGCCATAGTCACCAATTCACTCAATGGGGCACCATTGCTAGATTTAAAACTGGTGAAGAAATCCATAGGGCACAGTGCAGAAAACCCTAGAGGAAAACAAAAAAAAGTCGTAAGTACCTACCAAATAAATGAATAACTGGAATTACATAAATAAATCCATATATTTTTATTGAACAGTAATTGTTTAAGAAAGTTATTGGAAGTCTCAAGTTCACTCAGGAACTATTTCTAAGATTCCTACTAGACTCTCCTCGGCGCTGGAATACAGAGATGAAGACATTGTCCCCGTCCCTGTTGCCCACTGAGAGAGACAAGCAAATAATTACAAGGTAACATGCATTCTAGATCAGAGAAATCCAAGTTAGGAGACAGGCAAGAATTAATTTACCTGGGGGAGCTAAAGAAGACTTCTAAGGAAATGACTGTGGATTCTAAAGAATAAGTAGACATGCAAAGAGCTGAGTAGTGGGGAAAGGCATCCCATGCAGAAAATGCAATGCGAAAAAAGTCAAAAGGTCTGAAGAGCATGGAATGGCAACTGGTTTGGTACCATTGTGACTCAGGGTGTGTGGGACGGGAATGACTGGAAATTGAAGGGAAATTGTTGACTGAGGTAAAATGGTGAGGACGTGATGAATCTGAGATGAGAACAAGATAACCAACTGGGACTGAATAGCTAGTAGTGGAAGGTGCACAAAAGAGAGAAATACCTTCATGGCACTTAGGGGGGATATTCCGGAATCGGGCACTGCCAGTTTCTGACCACACCCTCAAAACCATACTTCACAGGCTAGTGTTCCCCACACTTCTCTAAGGACAGCAATGACATGATTGTTAAAAATACAAATTCCATGGAGACGGAAGGATCGCCTGAGCCCAGTGGGTCTACGCTAGGGTGGTCGTGAGGGTGCCACTGCACTCCAGCCTGGGCAGTGGAGTGAGACTCCAACTGAAAAAAAAAAAAAAACAACAAATTCCAGGGGCATAAATCAAATTTACTAAATCAACGTCAACCAAAGAGAAGCCAGGAAATCTGTATGTTAAACAGCACCCCAGGAAACTCTTATTATCAGGGAAGCTTGAGAAATACCTGCAAAGAAAACTTCCATCCCACCTTCAGGTAAGACTCACCATCCTTTTCCCCAGCACTGTTCTCTCGCCTGTCAGGAATGGTGGCTGCCCAAGAAAACACCACTTCAACAATTACCATAACGGCCTTTATTTCCAGTATGACAATAAAATAGCACTGGGCTAGCACAGAAAAGACAAAGATTGCTCGGAGAACCGTGCACACTAGTGGAGGAAAAATTCAGCTAATGATGCTCAAAAGGTAGAGAAACAGCCTGGCAGGGTGGCTCACGTCTCTAATCCCAGCATTGGGGGAAGACTGCTTGAGCCAGAGTTGGGAACCAGCTTGGGCAACATAGTGATACTTTGTCTCAACAAAAGAACAATGAAAAAAAATTAGCCGGGCCTGTTGGTGCCTGACTCTATTCCCAGCTACCCTGGAGGCTGAGTCTGGAGGATCCCTGGAGCCCAGGAGTTTGAAGCTATGCTGAGCTGTGAACGTGCCATGGCACACAGGCACAGGCGACTCTTCACAAAACAAAACAAAAAGGAAACCAAAACGGTAGAGAAACTAGACTGAGCAGAAAGAGGAAAGTTAGCGTACTCAGCCATTAGCACAGTAGCCGCGGAAGACTTCTTAGGTCTCCGACGTTATTTGCTTCTCTCTAGTTGATTATCGATTCATCATTTGAGGTACCAAGTGCTGTGTGGATCATGTGAGTCCAGGAGTTTGCGGCTGCAGGAGTTTGAGCTGTGATCACGCCACTGCACTGCTGCTTAGACGACAGAGTGAAGGAAAAAAAGAAGCCAAAAAGTGCATATTGTAACCTCTACGCAACCATCAAAGGAAGAGTAAAAGGTATATAACATCCCAGCAAATAGAGATTAAAAGTAGAATTGGAAAACAACATCAGCGGGGCTCGGTGGCTCAGCCTGTAATCCCGTGCCTTTGGGAGGCTGAGGTGAGTGGATTTCCTGAGCCTGAGGGTTCGAGACCCGCCTGGGCAACTTGGCGAGACCTCATCTCTATAATAAATCAAAAATTAGCTGGGTGTGGTACCGCGTGCCTGTAGTTCCAGCTACTCGGAAGGCTGGCACACACCTGTAGCTCCAGCCACTTGGAAGGCTGAGGTGGAAGGATCACCTGAGCCCAGCAGGTCAAGGCTGTGGTGGTCAAGAAGAGCGTGCCACTGCACTCTAGACTGGGCAAAAAAGTGAGACTCTGACTCAAAAGAAAAAAGCTATCTTAGCCCTACTTTATGCAGGTATAATGTGTCTATCACTAATTCCATATAGACAGTCCATCAAATATATGAATATAGCTATTTTCCATTTATATATTCCAAGTTCTCTTTTATAGAGATAAAAAAAGTTTTACTCTGTGGCCCAGGTGCGGTGCTGTGATCGTAGCTCACTGTGGCCACAGACTTCTGGGCTCAAGTGATCCTCCTACCTCAACCTCCAAAGTAGCTGGGGCTATTTTCTTTTTTTTTGTAGAGAGGGGATCTTGCTATATTTGCCCTGGTTGGTCTCGGCCTCTTGGGCTCAAGTGATTATCCTGCTTTAGCTCCCAGAGTACTGGGGTTACAGGCGTGAACCTCTGCACAAACCCAAGTTCTTTCTAACCACTGAGTTACCTTTTTAGCCGTTTTTCCATGATTCTCACCACAGTCTTCATTATTTATGAAAAAACAGACTCCTTTACAGTTGGCCCATTGATCCAGCTTGTTTAATTATTTTGGAGTTCAGCTTCAGTTATTCATCATATTGACGCTTCCTGCAGTTTCATATCATTGGGAAATGATACAAAGAGTGTACTTCTGTACTTTTATTTTATTCACTGATAAAAATATTGAGTAGAACGTATCTGATGCTATGCTTCGAAGCAGGCATTGAGGAACTTATTCTAAATTGACCTTGATCCGTTCATCAGCATTCTGAAGGTGCGCAGACGTGAACATTCGTAAATCTGCCTGCGTGGTCACCTCACATTTCTCCAACTTGTCCAAAGACAGCAGAGAGGCTTTGTTAGATGTCTTGTTAAATTCAGATACCCTAGGTCTATTTCTCAAACTAGACCTACTACCAATCTCAGTAGCACTGGCAAATCTCACTTCCATTTGATTAAGGGAACAGAGAGGCAACCATAAATATTATGGAAGCTTGTTTAGACGTAGGGTCGAAAAAGGATGATCATCCTGCTGCTCCTCCACCTACAAGCACTGAAACCATTTCAAACAAGATACCACATTGAGATGCACAGGATCCTTAAAGAGAAAGACCGTGGAGAGACTCTGGCTGACTCCAAGCATGGATAGTAGGTACAACTAGTAACAGACAGTATAGCCAGGGGCCATCATCAAGGTAGACGACACTACAGACAGCTACAAAAAGGCTCATCTGAGGCTCAGAGGGCACTGATCTCAGAGAATGGAGAGGAAGATGCTCCCAGAGGCATTTGTCTAATAAGTACACCAGAGCTCTGAGGTCCTTCTTAGTGAATTGAAATCACGACAATAAACTTCTTTCCTACGGCATCAGTATGAGTTAGGATGTGTTTATTGCACGTAACAAAAACCCCATCTCAAGATGGTTTAAACAATCAAGAAGTCCATTATTCCACCAAATCAAACTCCAAGAGGCAGAGCTGGCTTTGAGGTTGGTGAATTCAGTCGCACATCTCTGCCATCAGCCACCAGGAATTTGTTTTCCTCTCTCCACCTCTGGAAAGAAATAGCATTACTGAAATTCATTAAGACATTTTTTGGGGTTCATCGAATGTTGAGAGTCAACCAAAGTCCATTACTGGGCTTCTGAATCTCAGATGAGTAGAACTCCTAGTTCTGAGCCAGAGTTTCTGTCCCAACTTCTCAGATAGAGCCAACATAAGTGTAACAAGATTGAACACTGGCTGACCTAAGAACCTAAGAATCCACCCAAGAGAATGTAACTTTGCCCCCAGCCACAGATCTCTGCACAATCTTAATGATCTGCTCCAACACAATGGTAACACAGTTCTTGAATTCTATACAGAGGCCTGGGGTGCGGGTGGGATGGCAGATAGGACATCTGAAAAAGGAATTTTTCTTTTCTTTTTTTAATTTTTAAATTTTATTTTAAAGGTGTGGGGTACAATTCCAGATTAGGTATACCAGTGGCCATCGTACAGGTAAAGTTTGG
>NW_007248247.1:0-2302 GCF_000164805.1 Carlito syrichta
AACTTCCAAAACACACTAGGTATCTCCAGTAAGGAGATACTTATTTTGACTGAGTAGAAGGCAAACTTATTTTATGCTTAAATTGCTTTTCAGAGAAAGCTTTGCGGTAACAACACAAGGTGTGCTCTTTTGCAACCCTGTCATAATCACGTCATGATACTTTCAGCTTAGTCACTCTTTGACAGGTCACATGCACTACCATGTTACATATCTGGATTCTAAAAGAACACCTGTCGGCATTGATTGCATCCTGAAAAAAATGTAAAAAGGAGCTCATATTATCTGGAAAAATCTCACCTTGTCTTTCATATTTCAGAATAAAAAGAAAAACAAAAAGTAATTACCCTTTAAAAATCCATTTGTGGGCAACCCCCTTGGGCCCCTCCCACTGCAGGAGCTTTTCTGTCATCTCAATAAATCCTGCTTTCAAAAACAAACAAAACCAAAAACATTTGTATGGATGCTAGAGAAACCAAATAAAATATGAAACTGTTTTGCAGATGATCTTTTCTGAGTCAAAAGAATGGCTTTATCTGTTTACATAATTTGTTTAATTAGGTTTTAAAAAATAACCATAATATGAATCTACAGGTACACATTTCATTCACATTATCTACCATATTTAATGTAAAATATTTACAACCATGATTTTAAAAACCTTATCTACATTATGAAGTTTTCTTTTAAAAATTCAATGTTTTGATTTTCTCATGTCTTATTAACATACCTCTAAAATGTTCATTTACTAAGTACACAGTGGATAAGCATTAGGTGACATCTAAATAATTTATTGATTGGACAGTTTTTCTGAAACATAACTGAACAACTGGGCAAAAAGAAATAAACTATATGTCAGACATAAATGATTTTTTAAAAAATCTATTACTAATTGTAATAACATGAGAAAAATTATAGCCAAACTATCAATATTGTCACATTTGTGGCAATACTTTTATCTTTGAGTTTATGAATGTCCTAAATAGGAATTTAAGGATTTTATTTTATATAGGGTCTATTTTTTACAATTTAGTTAACAATAAAATGCTTGCCTATATTATTCTGGTATATTCATTCTATTGTATCATCTTACTATTATTACAATTATATTGCCCTAGCAATGTTTCTCTTACAGGTATGTAACCTCTTTTGTCATTCTAATCTTCACAAGTCATACTGTTGGGGCTCAGAACCCAAAGCTCCAATGCATGGCACTTTGACCTGCTTCATCCTTTGATCCAAAGGAGATAAAGACCTCAGAAGCCATCTCAGAAGCAAGGTCTCTCTGGCTTCTCTTGCCCTTTCATCTCCTGCCCCTCTTTTACCTATGAGATTAGTCACAGAAACCAGAATTCCTCCTCCCAAAGGCAGGTCATAGAAACTAGAATCCCTCTACCCCAAAGCAAGCCAAAAGACCTAGAAAGGTCATTCCCTGCCTTCTCCCTTGATGACCCCATAAACCAAAAATTGGCTAAGATGACTCTCAATCGATTTAGAGGTTTATTTTGCCAATGTGGAGGATGCTCCTGGAAAGGAAAAAGAAAACAAAAGAAAACAAACCTCTCAGATCACAGCAGTGTCTGTGATGAGTGCTTTTTTCTGAGGTGGGTTTTGAGGACTTCAGTATTTAGAGAAAAGCATGGCGGGAGGAAGCTAAGGAAGTAGACAGGAGTAGAGGAGGCCATGAGGCAGGGGGTTATGTTCTTGAGACCTGCTCGGTGAGTTTATGTTTTACATGTCAATAGAGGGTGTAGAGGGACAGTCAATTATGCGTTCATCTGCTCAATAAATCTGCCTTTCACTGAAGATGAAGTAAACCCACGGAGAGACACAGTAGAGGGAGAAGTCAATTATGCGTTTTTCTCAGGGTGAGAGGAGGGGTAATTTCTAGACTTGTTCTAGTCTTGTTCCTGTTCTGTTAATTGACACTGTCAGGATAAGCTATAACAGAAAAATCTGCTTCCAGGTCATCTACAGGGGAATATGGATTCTGAAAGACTTCCTGGGGAGCAATTTGTGGGCAAGGCCCTTTGGGGTGATATGTGGCCTTGTATCCTTGCATCTGTCTGTTTGTGAGCAAAAGCAAGGTAGGTTTTTTTTGGTGTGTGACTGTGTTTCTCGGCTTAACTTTCTCTTTGGCATAGTGAGGTTGGGGTCCTTGGATTCTGCTTTCTTTTATAATCCTGTTTCAGAGGATTCTTGCCTCATCCACAGGAGGAAGAAAAGCTGCTATAAGAGGCCAAGAAGAATTTGAACAGACATGCATTGCTGGGTTCCCCCCTCAGTGTATTACCATTAGATCATA
>NW_007248247.1:3448-5337 GCF_000164805.1 Carlito syrichta
GCTTCACCAACATCCTTCACAGGTGTTATGGGTTGAATTGTGCTCTCTCAAAGAGATACGTTGAAGTCCTAAACCCCAGTATCTGTGACTATAACTTTGCTTTGAAATCAAATCTAACCCCAACCCAATATGACTGGTGTTCTTAGAACAAGAGGGAGAAGCCATGTGAAGGCAGACAAGGAAGGAACATCCTGTGGTGGCAGATGCAGATGTAGAAGTGCTGCAGATGCAAGCCAGTGACAAAGATCACTTGCACACCCACGGAGACTGGCAAGAGGAAAGGAGGGATCCTCCTTTACAGGTTTCAGAGGGAGCAGGGCCCTTGAGGGATTTTGGACTTCAAGCCTACAGAGCAGTTATACAATAGGTCCATGGTTTTAAACCACTCAGTGTGTGGTACTTTGTCACAGCACCCTAGGAAACATGGGCAGTCTTTTATTGAATTTTGAAAACTTATATCTAAATGTTTGGCTAGACCCTTCATGCATCTATGCCCATAATGTCTTGCTTCTTTTTCTCTTGATGATTGCCGCTTTTTTTCTTTCAGTACCTTTGAGCTGATTCTGGGCACACTCCTTTTTGGTAACCTTTATGAAAACAATTGGAGTTTTGTGACTTATCCTTTGGCAGGAGATTCCTTCAGATATTAACTTTTTCCTGGTATTTCAGGGACCCATTTCTCCAAGTTTTTTTTTTTCATCATTTTTGACTCAACTTTGTTGTTTTTCATCCAGCAAAGCTACTGCAGCATCAAACTCTGCCTTGATTCCCAAATACTTCAGCTGTTCTTGAAAGTGATATTAAAATATTAGATTGTGGTGAGATCCTCTACCTGCAGGGATTCTATTTTGGTGGTATTTTCTCAGATCTGCCACCACTGGGATGATTACTATTCATTTTTAGTGGGAGAGGGGGATGACTTTCCAGACCAATCATAGCTACTTTGGAAACCCATATATTTTCTTGGTGGTTGATTTTGAGCATGCAGATTATATCTATACCCTGGCTTTCAACTTTCAATCAGTAAAGTTTGAGAATTTTTTTTTTCTTTTGTGTGGTGTTTGCAAGAGGAGCAAAATTGCTGCCTGACACTGAACCCTTCAAGTTTTTATTTCTTTTTCTGCTTCTCATTTTTATTCGTTTATTTCTCATTTATTTCTTGCTTTTGGGTTGATAGATTTTAAAAATACATTCTTATGCTATCTTTCATTGCTTTGTTAAAAGTTATTCTTCTATTTCTATTTTTACATTGGCTACACTTCAGCAGTTGACAAACATACCTACCTCTAAAAAATAGTTAAAATATGTCTGTACTCCCTTCGGGCACTGTAAAAATAGTTGCATTAATTCTGATCACCCACCTGCATTTTCTCACCATTTCCCGACAGATGATTTTTTTCCGCTTTCCTTTCTGCACCTTAGCTTCCTCTGATTTATTGGCAGTCTCCCACTTCATGTGCCTTTCATTCCTTCACTCACATCCTTTTATCCTCGGTGCTCTTGATTTTTAGTATAGCTCTTTTCTCTCAGGGAAGTTCTAGATTCCTTGTTTTCTGCCACTCTGCTTGCAGTTTAATACTCTCTTGTGTGAGTAGGTGGGCGAAGCTTGTAATTTTTGGATTGGAAAGTCATCAATATCTTTTGAGGTTTATTTGTTATAATTTTCCCAGCATCTGAGTACTTTGTGGTATGAGTACTTCACTCCATGTAAAGTACTAGTCTTACATACCATAAACGTTGAGTTCATTTTCTGTTGTTGAATAACAAATTACCACAAACTTGATGGCTTAAAATAATACAAATCTATTATTATCTACAGTTTTTGTACGTCAGTTATCTGAGTGCAACAATTTAGACTTTCTCTAGTAATTTCGGATTTGTTTGGTTTT
>NW_007248247.1:6323-7478 GCF_000164805.1 Carlito syrichta
GACTTCCTCTTCTGCCATCAGCTGGAGAAAAATTTCTGCTTTGTAAGGTCTCATATGATTTTTAAAAATTACCTATCTTAAGGTCAATTGATGTGGGAAATTGATTATATCTGCAAAATCCCTTCACAGCAATACCTATGTTAGTGTTTGAAAAATGGGGAGAAGTTGTATATGCCACGGGATAGAAATCTTGGCCATGGGCAGAAGGGGAGGTGATATCTGAGAATTTTGCCTACCATAAACATGTGGTTTACTGAAATTATCTCCTGAACTGACTTAATAACCCTATGCTATTTTATTTTGGGGGCCAAATGATGCATCATGTATTCCAAATATTAATGAACACACTGTAAATGTGGAGCACCACTGATTGTTCTTCATGGCCTAAAAAGCTTAATGCCTTGATAATAATCCTATTATGATAATGTAATATCCTGAAGTAGAGGTAACGAAATGGTGACTAGGCTTCAAGAATAGTTGTGTTCATCTCTCACTGTGTGTTATGTTAACCTGAAATGTTATGGAAGAATATTAGTTTAGGAAAGGTGACAGATATATGAATACAGAGGCAAAAATATGGTAATGTCCTTAAAAATTTTACAGATGAATTGTGTTGCAAACACCAAATAAAATCAAATCATAGAAAGGGAGAAAAGATCATGTAAATACATAAAACTTGCTGATTTTTTCCAGTCTCTATTTATTTATTTTATTTTTTTAATGTGCTTTAGGTTGATCATTGTTTCCCTTACTCAGTTATGCAGAAGAGATAAAGTGATAGGAAGAGTTTACCAGGGCAAATAGTAAATGAACCCATGGCTTCTAGAACTTGATGTTTATTTTAAGCTACTTGCAAAATGAGAAGAATAAAGATTTAGAAAAGATAAAGCACAGATTGTGTAATTAACCCCTGAGTGATGAAAATTTGACTTAACCCTGAGAATTCCTCCTTAATAGGGACACTGAGTTTTCTCCTATTAATTCCTTGAACAAGGCTCCAAAGATTGAAAAGGAAAAATGATTTACCATGATAGAGAAAACAGATCTTACATCAACAGGAGGGAAGAATTATAGGTCAAACTTTTCTTAGCTATGATTAAAGTATAATTTGACACTAACCAGTTTTTGATTTTATTTAAGAATGCCATAAAAAGG
>NW_007248248.1:0-5356 GCF_000164805.1 Carlito syrichta
GCTCCTGATTCCTTAGTCTCACGCTGGAGCTGCACATACGTGATTGCCATGCCAACATTTTAGAACAGCTCCCAATTTCCTTATGGAAATCCATGTGCTTCTCAGGAATATTATATTATTCTATGAAAGTAATTAAGAGTGTGAAAATAGAGTAACAATTAATATCAAGTGTAAAATATATTTTGTGTTGCATCTTCTCAGGAATGACATTAATTTTAAGAATGATGTATTAGTTTCAATTAGTAAATCACTGTTAGATAAACCTTGTTTCACTTACATGTCAATCCAGAAAGTGACAAGAGATTTGAAACCAATAAGTAGCGTTACTATCAAAGTAACACTGTTTAATGAAGTGATTAAAAATTGCTTGGAAAGCCTGTCTAAGAGTCTTTCATTGCTTTTAAATAATCTATATAATTACGGGTGTTCTCATCCTTAAAGAGTAACTGTGTCTCCTCTAGGTCCATAGTGAATGAATGTACCACTAGGACTAGGAACAATTCTGTGGTAGAATGAGAGAGAAATTGCCCAAGCCAAAGTTCAAGAAGCAAAATGTTTGCTCAAGACTTTGGCTAGAAATGAGGGTTGATTAATTTTAAAGAGCACTTAGGACTTCAAGAAAAACTCATCCTTGGGGCTTGCAGGAAAAAAAAAAAAAAAGAATCCAAAAAAAGAATTATGCATATTTCCATGAGACTGCCTCATAGTTTATGTGAAGTAGTGTTTCATGGCATACAGCTATTAGCAGGGCCTTCAGAACTAGTCAAGAATTTATCATTACATGAGCTGAGCTTAGGAATATGAGATGAAGCCATATTCCTAAGTCAAGAAAGTTGTATGTGACTTTTTTGCTCATCAATTCAGAATTGAGTTTTTAAGCTACACTTAATTTTGAGTCAGGCAGCAAATTTAAGTGGCTGCATGTATCATTAGCCAGGTATTTTTTCTCTTTCTTAATGTTGCAATGAATCATAAAACAAACTTTGCCTTAAAATATTTGCATTCATTAAAATGGGGGGCAAACCATGCATCTTTTATTTTAACTTTTCAGCATTTCTTTTATTATAAAGACGCGATGTACAATTCAGGGTTACGTATACAAACATTGATTATGCAGGTACCCTTGTTGATGAGGGATGCCCCTCCCTCCCCTAGCAGTTTCCCTCAACTGCCAATCCCATCTCCCTCCCCTGACAGTTTTCCACTATCACCAATCTCTTTCTTATAGTATTACAATTGTTCAAGGTCCACTTATGAGTGAGAACATATGGTACCCTGTTCTTTGTTTCTGTGACAGATCATTGAGTATGATCGTCTCTAAATCCATCTAAGTTGCTGCGAAGGTCATATGTTTATCTTTCTTTATGGCTGCATAATATTCCATTGTGTATATGCATGACATTATTTTATACAGTCCAGCTTCAATAGGCAACATGGTTGGTTCCATGTTTTTGCTGTTGTGAATATAACTGCAACAAACCTTGCATCTTTAAGAAGACAAGTTAAAGGCAGAAACAGGAATACTAGGGGTTGGCTTCTTGCATGATGACATGGCTTGAGTTTTTCACTGGAGACTATGGAGAGGTTCCTTAATCATGCTTCCCAAACAACAGGTGTGAACTTTTTCATTAACATCAGAGGACAGAAAATGACCCTTATCTTAGCCTGCTATGTTGATGTAAAAAATTCACACACATAAGTTTCCAGATTGATAAATTTTTGAATTGAGGCATTTAAATGTTTTATTTTAAATACATTCATCAATAAAGTTACTTATGATTGTACACACAATATCAAGCTAATTCAAACAAGAATAAAGCCCACATGAAATTTTAATAAGGTAGTATCAATCTTGAGTTATTAAGAAATTCTGCAGCTGCTACATGTAAACATATTGTCGACTGTCCATGAATTATCACACAAATAGAGGCATCCAAGAGACTTTCAGAAGGAAATATTTGTCACAGGTTATGATCATAAATTTTTGAGACTGCAAAATGTATGGCACAATTTTAAATATTTGGCCACTGGCCATTTCATGAATAGGCTATATTAACCGCATTTCCCTCAATATAAAAAGTAAACTATCACTAAGTAGGCCTTGTAACACTACTCTAGAACTAAATTTGTAAACCTGCGGTATGTCAGGGGATCCCCTGAACATATTAAGCCCTTGGTTAAAGATTTGTGAGAGAAAAAAAGAATTTCCAGAACTATAATAGATATATTTATGCTTGCAATTAAAAAACTTGAAAAACACAGTGAAACATAAACCATAGCATCAAATTTATTTAAGCAAGTTTATTTGAAGTATCTTCAAAAAAGCCACGTAATACCCAATAAAGATAATTAGAATTCAAATCAAGACATCTCAAGTATTTTTACTGTAAACACTGTAAAAAGTGATTATAACAGGAGATTAGCAGTGAGAAATAACATACAAATAATAGTGAATATAATTTAGTGTGCACTATTAATAAAAATGAAAGTATCTGACTCTCTTAAATCACACTGTAATAGTGGTTACACTACAAATACACAATAAAGCCGGAAAAACGTACTTACGTTTCACGGCGAGGTCTCAGCAGGCTAGGCTGAAGAGAGGTGGCCGAAGTTTGGAAAAACGAGCCAGGTGCCCAGGGATCACAATTTCTGAGAGCGCCGCCGGGCGGCCTCCTCGCTCCGCGGCCGGGGGGCCTCCTCGCTCCGCGGCCGGGGGGGGCCTCCTCGGAGCCCTCCTCGGAGCCTCAGGCACAGCACCGCCCTCAAGCTGGTGGACGAAGCTGTACTGAAGGAACGTGACCTGAGAGGTCTATTTATAAACGATGTAGTCAGATGTGGACTGCCGGAAGAACCATTTTGATTGGATGATAAGGACTCATTTTGATTGGATGATAAAGACTGCGATGTCAGCCAATAGAGGAGTCCAGTTTTTAGCCAATCAAAATGAGCCTTACACCAGCCTTCATTTGAATACATGGCCTATAAATAGGCTTCTCGCGCCACGTGCCTTAGTAGTCGTCCAGGCCGAAGCGGAGAACGTGCGACGGTGCTGTGCCGGGCTGTTTCTGCCCGGAGTCTCCGTTGAGCTCAACGCCCAGGAGCCCGCTCCTCCGCGGAGTGAGGCCCCTTTCCCCAGCTCCTCCGCGAGCCGGCGGCGGCGGCAGGGGTGGCGCACCTAGGCCACCAGAAGGCGGCGGCGGCACGAAGTCCACCTCCGGGGCCCTGGCGTCAGTGGAGCTAGGACCCAGCGGTGGCGGCGGAGCTAGGTCTCCTCCAGTCGGCCACAGCCGCGGCGGTGCCGGGCCCAGGACTTGGTTGGAGCGAGACCCCCGGGCCCTCTGGCCGCGTGGGCGGGGGAGCGAGGCCAGCGCCTTCCGGAGATGCAGTTTCCTGGGCACCTGGCTCATGTCTCTAAGACTTTGGCCCCGTCTCCGCCGCCGTGAGGTCGGGGTCCAGCCTGCTGAGACCTAACTGTGGGGCACTGTAAGTACCTTTTCTGCTCTGTGGTGCGTTTGTGGAGTTGTGTAGCCATGGGTAGAATTCAGCTGTGAATCCATCAGGTCCTGAATCTTTGTTCTCGGGAGGGGAGGAGGACTTTAACTGCTGATTCTTTGCTACTCATTGTCGGTCGGTTACGGGTTTCTGTTTCTTCCTGATTCAAGTTTGGGAGCGTCGAAAGTTTCAAGATTTTATTCTTTTCTTCAGATTGTCTAGTTTGTTAGCACAGAACTGTTCATAACAACCTTAAATTATCTGTTGTAGTCCACGGTATTGGTTGCAATGTGTCCGTTTCATTTTGGATTGACCTAAATCAAATCTTTTCTTCTTCTCTTAATCAGTTTGGCTGGTGGTCTATCAATTTTGTTTATATTTTTCAAGAGAAAAAGTATTTTGTTTATCTTTTTTCAATTGTATTTAGTTTTGCTTTAACCTTCATTATTTGTTTTCTTTTGCTAGCGTTGTGTTTTGTTTATTTTTTCCTAGTTCCTGGAGGTGTGTGGGACTGTAAGTTGTCAATATGTGATCTTTCAGTCTTTTTAATGTAGGCCTTAAGCACTATAAATTTTCCACTAGGGATAGCTTTGGCTGTATCCTGGGCTTTGATAACTTATGTCATTATCATCATTCATTTTAAGAAAAATTTAAATTCCTATCTTGATTTCACTTTTGACCCAAAGATCATTCAGAAGCAGATTGCTAGATTCCATGTATTTGGTTTCGAGAGGACTTCTTGGGGGTGATTTCTGGTTTCTTTCACTGTGGTCCGATAAGATACTTGATATTATTTCAACTCCTTAAAATTTATTGAGACTTGATTTATGGACTTAGCATATAGTCTATCTTGAAGAATGTTGGCTATTGTGAATAGTACTGCAGTAAACATGGCAGTGCAGGAACCCCTGTTGGGTAAATACCCAGGATTGGGATTGCTGGTTCGTATGGTAGTTCTCTATTTAGTTTTTTGAGAAAACTCCATACTGCTTTCCATAATCGCTATACTAGTTCACATTCCTAACAGTGTATAAGTGTCTACTTTTCTCCTCATCCTCACCAGCATTTGTTATTTTTTGATTTTTTAATAATACACATTCTACTTGGTGAGATAATAGCTCATTATGGTTTTGACTTGCATTTCCCTGATTATTAGTGATGTTGAGCATTTTTCATATTTTTGTCATTTGTATGTCTTCTTTTGAAAAATGCCTATTGAAATCCTTTTCCCAATTTAATGTGAGTTTTTTGGTTGTTGAGTTGTTTATTTGTATAATCTAGGTAATAAATCTTCTGTTAGATGAATAGTTTCAAATATTTTCTCCCATTCTGCTGATAGTCTCTTTATTGTTTCCTTTGCTGTGCAGAAACTTTTTCCTTTAATATAGCCCTATTTTTTTTATTGCCTGTGCTTTTGAAGTCTTAGTCATAAAATTGTTGCCTAGACCAATCCTGAAACATTTCTTCTATGTTTTCTTCTAGTAGTTTTATGCTTTCATATCTTACAGGTAACATGTCTTTAATCCACTTTGAGTTGACTTTTGTAGATGAGGGATAAGGCTGTAGTTTCTTAAGCATGTAAATATCAAGTTTTCCCACACACTAATTATTGAAGAAGATATTCTTTCTTCAATGTATGTTGTTGGAAGCTCTGTCAAAATTAAATATGTGGATTTATTTCTTTATTTTATTATTTCTTTATATTATTTATGTGACTGTAAATATGTGGATTTATTTCTGAATTCTCTATCTTGTTTGATTGGTCTATGTGTCTGTTTTTATACCAGTACTATGCTGTTTTGGTTACTATAGCTTTTAGTATATTCTGAATTAAAGTCATGTGATGTTTCCAGCTTTGTTA
>NW_007248248.1:5376-8809 GCF_000164805.1 Carlito syrichta
GTATTTTGTTTATCTTTTTTCAATTGTATTTAGTTTTGCTTTTAATCTTCATTATTTGTTTTCTTTTGCTGGCGTTGTGTTTTTTTATTTTTTCCTAGTTCCTGGAGGTGTGTGGGACTGTAAGTTGTCAATATGTGATCTTTCAGTCTTTTTAATGTAGGCCTTAAGCACTATAAATTTTCCTCTAGGGATAGCTTTGGCTGTATCCCGGGCTTTGATAACTTATGTCATTGTCATCATTCATTTTAAGAAAAATTTAAATTCCTATCTTGATTTCATTTTTGACCCAAAGATCATTCAGAAGCAGATTGCTAGATTCCATGTATTTGGTTTCGAGAGGACTTCTTGGGGGTGATTTCTGGTTTCTTTCACTGTGGTCCGATAAGATACTTGATATTATTTCAACTCCTTAAAGTTTATTCAGACTTGATTTATGGTCTAGCATGTGGTCTATCTTGAAGCATGTTGGCTACTGTGAACAGTACTGCAGTAAACATGGGAGTGCAGGAACCCCCTTGTTATACTAATTTCCTTTCCTTTGGGCAAATACCCAGGATTGGAATTGCTGGTTCATATGGTAGTTCTATATTTAGTTTTTTGAGAAAACGCCATACTGCTTTCCATAATCGCTATACTAGCTTACATTCCTAACAGTGTATAAGTGTCTACTTTTCTCCTCATCCTCACCAGCATTTGTTTTTATTTTTTTAATAATACACATTCCACTTGGTGAGATAATAGCTCATTATGGTTTTGACTTGCACTTCCCTGATTATTAGTGATGTTGAGCATTTTTCATACTTTTTTGCCATTTGTATGTCTTCTTTTGAAAAATGTCTTTGGGAGGCTGAGGTGAGTGGATTGCCTGAGCCCGCGGGTTCGAGACCCGCCTGGGCAGCGAGACCTCATCTCTATAATAAATCAAAAATCAGCTGGGCGTGGTAGCACGCGCCTGTAATTCCGGCTACTCGGAAGGGTGAGGCGGAAGGATCGCCGGAGCCCAGCAGGTCGAGGCTGCGCTGGCCGGGAGCGGCCACTGCACTCCAGTCTGGGCGACCGAGTGAGACTCCAACTCAAGAAAAATGCCTACTGAAATCCTTTCCCCATTTTAATGTGATTTTTTTGGTGGTTGAGTTGTTTGATTTATTTGTATAATCTAGGTAATTAATCTTTTGTTAGATGAATAGTTTCGCATATTTTCTCCCATTCTGCTGATAGTCTCTTTATTGATTGTTTCCTTTGCTGTGTAGAAACTTTTTCATTTAATATAGTCGTATTTTTTTTTGTTTTTATTGCCCATGCTTTTGAAGGCTTAGTCATAAAATTGTTGTCTAGACCAATTATGAAACGTTTCTTCTATGTTTTCTTCTAGTAGTTTTATACTTTCATACCTTACAGGTAACATGTCTTTAATCCACTTTGAGTTGACTTTTGTAGATGAGGGATAAGACTCTAGTTTCTTTAGCATGTAAATATCAAGTTTTCCCACACACTAATTATTGAAGATATTCTTTCTTCAATGTATGTTGTTGGAAGCTCTGTCAAAATTAAATATGTGGATTTATTTCTTTATTATATTATTTATTTTATTTATGTGACTATAAATATGTGGATTTATTTCTGAATTCTCTATCTTGTTTCGTTGGTCTGTGTCTGTTTTTATACCAGTACTATGCTGTTTTGGTTACTATAGCTTTTAGTATATTCTGAATTAAAGTCATGTGATGTTTCCAGCTTTGTTATTTTTGCTCAGTGTTGCTCTTGCTACTTGGGGTCTTTTGTGGCTTCATGCTTTTGTGAAGAATGCTATTGGCATTTTCATGGAGATTGCATTGGAACTGTAGATTGCCTTGAGTAATATGGTCATTTTAACAATATTAATTCTTCTGACCCATGAATATGGAATGCTTTTCCATTTGTGTATGTCCTCTTGAATTTCTTTCACCAGTGTGTAGTCGTTGTTATTGTAGAGTTCTTTCACCTCTTTGGTTAAATTTATTCCACTGTATTTTATTTTTTGTAGCTATTGTATATGTTATTGCTTTTTTGATTACTTTTTTGTCACTCATTTGTTATTGGTGTATAGAATGCTACTGATTTTTGTGTGTTATTTTGTATCCTGCTACTTTGCTAAATTCATTTATCAGTTCTAAGAGATTTTTAGTGGAGTCTTTTGGTTTTTCTATATATAATATCAGTTGTCTTTATAGAGGGACAATCTGGCTTTCTCATTTTCAATTTGTATGCCTTTTATTTCCTTCTCTGGTTTGATTGTCCTGGCTAGGACTTTCAGGACTGTGTGGAATAAGAATGGTAAAAGTTGACATCATTGTCTTATTCTAGTTCTTAGAGAAAAGGCTTTCAGCTATTCCTCATTCAAGATGATGTTAGCTATGGGTGTGTCATATGTAGCCTTTATTATATTGAGGTCTATTCCTCCATGCCTAATTTATGAAGAGTTTTTTACCATGAAAGGATACTGGATTTTATCAAATGCTTTTTCTGTATCAAGATGATAATATGTTTTTTCTTCTTCATTCTATTGATATATGATGCATTATATTTATTGATTTGCCTATGTGGAGCCATCCTTGAATTCCTGGAATAAATCCCATTTGATCATGGTGTACTTTCTGATGTGTTGTCAGATTCAGTTTCCTAGTATATTGCTGAGAATCTTTGCATCTATGTTAATCAGGGATCTTGCCTATTTTGTTGTTTTTGTGTCCTTGTCTGGTTTTGGTATCAGGGTAATACTGGCTTTGTAGAAAGAATTAGGAATAATTTCTTCTTCTTTAATTTTTTTGGAATCGTTTGAGAAAGATTGTTAGTTCTTCTGTATAAGTTTGGTAGAATTAAGCCGTAAGGCCATTCGGTACTGGGCTTTTCTTTGTTGGAAAACTTTTTCATACTGATTCAGTTTCATTACTTGCTGTTGGTATGTTCATGTTTTTTTTTCTTCTTACATTTCTTTCTATTTCAAACTTGGCAAGTTGTACACGTCCAGGAATTTATCCATTTCCTTTAAGTTTGTTCATTTGTTTATTTAGTTTTTTTAGACAGGATCTTGTTCTGTTGTCCAGGCTGGAGTGCAGTGATGTAATTATAGCTCACTGCAGCTTGCAGCCTCAACCTCTTGGACTCAAGTGATTCTCCCGTTTCAGTTTCCCAAGTAGCTGGGACTACAAGTGCATGCCACTACACCTGGCTAATATTTTTATTTTCTGTAGAGACAAGGTCTCACTCTGTTGCCCAGGCTGGTCTTGAGTTCCTGGACTCAAGCACAGTCTTCTTGCTGTGCCTTCCCAAAGTGCTGGGATTACAGGTATGAGCCACTGTGCCTGGCCAGGTGTTTTTAGTGTATGGTCATAAGTCTCTGATGGTCTCTTTCTGTGATATCAGTTGTAATGTCTCTTATGCGTTTTTTATTTTA
>NW_007248248.1:9845-13361 GCF_000164805.1 Carlito syrichta
TTCACTTTCAGTCTATATATGTCTTTATAGATGAGGTGAGCTTCTTGTAGTTGAGTCTGGTTTTTTAATCCATTCAGATATTCTGTGTCTTTTAATTGGGGGATCTAAACCATTTATATTCAAACCGGTTTTTGATAAGTGAGACTTATTTTTGCCATTTTGTGAATTGTTTTCTAATTGTTTTGCATATCTTTGCTCCTTTTTTCTTCTTTTATTGTTTACCTTTACATTTGATGGAGTTTTTTTGTGGTGTGTGTGTAGTGATAATGTTCTGCTACTTTCTCATTTGTGTTTCTGATCTACCAGTGAGTTTTATACTTTGCATGTTTTCATTACTTTAGGCATCTTTTTTTCTCTTTCAGATATAGTACTACCTAGTATATTTCTTTTAAGGCTGATCTAGTCATGATGGATTCCTTCAGTTTTTGCTCATCTGGGAAATACTTTATTTCTCCTTCATTTTTGAATGGTAACTTTACTGGGTGTAGTATTCTTGGCTAATCCTTTTTATTTTTTCACTTAGAATATATTGTCCCATTCTCTTCTGGCCTTTAAGGTTTTTGCTGAAAAGTCTACTGTTGGTCTGATTGGGATTCCCTTATATGTGAGTTGATGCTGTCTCTTGCATTTTTAAAATTCTCTCTTTGTCTTTGACTTTTGACAGTTTCACTATAATTTGCCTTAAAGGTGTTTTTGGATTGAATCTATCTGGGAATTTTTGAGCTTCCTGTATCTGGATATCTATATCTCTTGCAAGATTTGAAAACGTTTCAGCTATTATTTTAACACTTCCAATGCTTTTGCTCATCTTTCTATTCTGGAATTCTCAAAATTTGAATTTTGGTCACTTTATGTTTCCTTTCTGTCACATAGGCTTTCTTTCTTTTTCTCTCTTTTCTTTTCTTTTTTGGTCTGACTGGATTATTTAAAAAATCCTATCTTCAAGTTCAGAAATTATTTCTTTTGCTTGATCTAGTCTATTGTTGAACCTCTCCTTTGTATTTTTAATTTTGTTTATTAATTATTCACTTCCAAGATTTCTGCTTTTTTTTTTAATGTCTGTGCTGTATTTCTTATTCAAATCATGAATTGTTTTTCTGATTTCTTTGTATTGTTTATCTTTGTTCATTTGTAACTCACTGAGCTTCTCCAATATCATTATTTTATGTTATTTTTCAGGCGTTTCATAGATTTCCTTTACTTTGGGATCTGTTACTGAAGAATTATTTTGATCTTTTGTAGATGTCATGTTTCTTTGTATGCTTACGTTTCTTGTGTCTTTATGTTGATATCTGTGCATCTCATGTAAAAGTCTATTCTTCCTGTTTTATGGATTGGCTTTAATAGAGAAAGACTTTTTTCTACAGATGTGTCTATAGTCTATAGGGTAGGGTGCTTTTACTGTGATTTTGGTTAGGCACAGTAATGTGGTCTCTGTGTGATTTCTGTTATGTCTCTATGAGCTCCTCAGTGACTCAGACTGGTTAGTAGAGGCTGTGATGAGACTTTGCTAGGGATTCAGCTGTGCTGGTCCTCAGGCACCAGTGGTGTCATTGGTGGGCTAGACCTGGTTGTTCTTGGACTTTCAGGTGGCATATGTGGGCACTAGCAGTGGCAGACATGGATGGGACTTTCCTTCAGGCAATGTTCTAAGGTGCTGGCTGTAGTAGTGGCAGGGACAGGCCAAATGGGTGGATCCTTGGTTCCTCAGTATTTGTGATGTTGGTGGTGGCAACAGTGATAGAGTTCCAACCCTACGGACCTAGAGAATCATGTAGAAACACTAATGGTGGCAGCGATAGGCTAGGCATGCTGGTTCCTGAGACCCCCAAGAAACACATGTGGGTGCTGACAACAGATGGGCTAGGCCCATCTTTGATGCCCCTTGATGGTGTGCTCCGTGGAACAGAGTTCATCTTCCCATTCTGCTGCTGATCTAATCTTGCAGTGGGTGTGTAACCTCCTTATCTTGCTGCTCTACTTTTCTGCCCAGCCCAGGGTGCCTCTGAAGTGTACATTCATGACAAGTCATGGTTTTGGGCCCCGAGATTAAGTTTTTTCTCTCTAATCAGGAGCCTTGTCTCACACGGGGATTCTGCCAGGGTGAGACATGGCTACACTGACTACTTGGATAGTGCTTTCTTACAGTGTCTGCTGGTCAGGAATATGGGTCTGGCATAGCTAGGTGTTCTGCTTCAGTCTCTCACAAGGCTGCAATTGAAGTGTCAACTGGGTCTGAGGAAGGATTTATTTCCAGGCTCACCTGTGTGGTTGTTGGCTGATTCAGTTCTCACTGGTGGCTGACTATAGGCTGTCCTCAATTCCTTGCTATGTGGGCCTTTCCAACATGGCAGCTTGCCTCATGAAGACCAGTAAAGACAGGAAGCCTGCTAACAACATGGAAATCACCATCTCTTGCAACCTAACCATAGAACTGACATCCTATGACTTTTGCTGTTTAGGCAGATTAGGAGCCAATCACTGGATCCAGGCTACACTAAAGGGTAGGGGATTACACAAAGTCAGGCTATCAGGAGATGGATAGCAGTGGAGACCGTTGTAGAGTCTGACTACTACAGACATTGAATATCACGTATAGTTCATTAACTCACATCAGCTAAGTACAGATAAATAGAATCAGGTTGAAGAATAAGAGTAGAGAGCATTAGAGTAGTAAAAATATGTTGTGTAAGAACTGTGTGAGTGATGGTGGAAAAACTCATAAGCTGTCACACATTTCTTTATGCCAGAGCTTTAATATGGGTGCAGGGTAAGGTTATTGTTCAATTTAATAGATGGGGGTAGTATAAATCAATCAGTACTGCACAATGTGGTGCAATTTATAACAAAGAAATGTGCAGAGAGCTGTGGGAGCCTGGAGAAGGCAGTTAGAAATTTGGCTGTAGCCTGGGTATGGCTACACATCATCAACCAAGTGACATTGAAGTTGGGGTTTTTAAAGGATGGACAGACATTTCAGGAGATGACGTGAGAGAAGATATTTCCAGAAGAAGGAAGAGGAGGTACAAAAATAGAGGCGGTCATATGATAGCAAGTTTAGTGTGAATGAATTGTAAGAGATTAAGCCAGAAAGCCCTGTGGAAAATTCTATTGATACATTCACCATTTCTGAAACATTTCAGTTACTCTGTGCACATTCTAATTAGGATGTGCACATTGAAGTGTGAATGCTTTATTTTGGGCTGAGTGCAGTGGCGCATGCCTGTAATCCCAGCATGTTGGGAGGCCAAGATGAGAGGATTGCCTGAGTTCAGGGTTTGAGACTATCCTGGGCAAACGTGTCACAACCTTGTCTCTATAATAAATAAAAAATTTAGCTGGGCATGGTGGTGCATGCCTGTAGTTGCAGCTACTTGGAAGGCTGAAGTAGAAGAATCACCCAGTAGGTCAAGGCTGGCAAACTCACAGCCTTTGCACTCCAGCCTGGCTGACAGTGTGAAACTTCAACTCAAAAAAACCCCAAAAAGCTTTATTTTGTTTTTGCTGTGTGTTATT
>NW_007248249.1:0-865 GCF_000164805.1 Carlito syrichta
CCCTAACCCCTGCATGGGCTCCAGAATAAACTTGGTTTCATTGACCTAACGTGGTTGACTCTGAGGGTCTGGGAGTTCCCTGTCTTGGGAAACAAGAGATTCAGGCCTTGTGAGGGTCAAAGGCTCTATGTTCCATGCCCCTTGCTCATAGGAGAAGGTGGATGCAACAGAGTTGACTTTCTGGGGGATCGACCCTGAGGGACATGGAGAGAGAAGTATAAGAGCAGACCCTGAAAGTAGACTGGTCTGCCCCCTTCCCTACCTTTCTTTCTCTCTCTCTAATTTACTTTTAACTAAACTATATTTTCTAATCAACAGAAAAAAGAAAGGAAGTAGACTAGTCACTCTGCTTTGAATTTTGTCCCTTCTCATTCATTCCAGAGTGCCCTTAGAAAGTGACATTCAGATCCCAGGACCCCTAACTTGGAACACTCTACACCCCAGTAACACCCTCACTCCGTGCACTGGGCTTGCCCACCACTCCAGCCTCATGTCTACACTCTGCCCCTCACACGCCAACCTGCTATACCAGCCTTTCTTCTTTTCCTTAAACATACCAGGATCTTACCTAATTTATAATTCCCCAAATGTCTTTCTTTGCTTGTATCACCCTTCAATAATCTGTCCTGTCCAACTTCCTTCTTCTTGCTAAACCCAATCTATCTTTCTGTCTTAGCTTTAGTGTTCCTTCCCCCAAGAAATGCTCTCATAGACCATTTCTAACCTAAGAAGTCATCTAGTTGAATGGGGGGACACAGATGATGTTCATGGCAGTGAAACTACTCTATGTGATACTAAAATTATGGATACATTGCATTACACATTTGTTCAAGTTGGAATTGAGAATTAATTTTGGTGATGGTAA
>NW_007248249.1:988-11289 GCF_000164805.1 Carlito syrichta
TGCAGAATGATTGAATGAGTGAGCAATGGTGTCAGAACTGGGAAAAAAACTAGACATCCGTATACATATATTTATTTATTTTATTTTTACACACAGAAAGTATTGTGGATATTACGTATATGCATTCCCTTCTGGTCCAAATTAAGGAAGCACAACTCTCCCTATTAAAATACTCATTTTGTCAGTGGGTTTCCATAGATATTACCTTACTAAAATTACTGGCATAGGTATTTCTATTTAAAAGAAATTCAAAATATTGCCAACTCCAGTATCCAGAATTTAGTGGTGAGGAAACTGGAGACAATAAAGACCTGGACACGTGACCAAGGTCATGCAGTCATCAGCAATAATTAAGTCTCAAATGCAAAGCCTGGAACATACAGTCACAAAGACTCCAAGGGCTGGGGAAGATGGTGGCTGCCCATAGTTCCATGGGATGCAAACTTAGCACAAGCCACTCTTGAAAAAAATGCATCTGTGGAGTACTTAGCAAGTCCTGAGGGGGAAGCTTGCAGATAAGAAGAATGGTTAGGCTGATAATAATGGTGTTGGTGATGAGAGTAGTGGTGGTGTTGTTTTTGTTCAAGTTCCTTGCTGGAAACTCATGGAAGATTCTGGAGCAATATGTGGTATTACTAAGAAGAGCTGAAATGGGTATTCCTGCTGCCACAACACTGCAGGCAAAGCTACTAATTCCATTCCTCTGTTTTCTTTTTTCTTTCTTTTTTTTTTTGAGTTGGAGCCTCACTCTGTCACCCAGACTGGAGTGCAGTGGCTGCTCCTGGCCACCACAGCCTCGACCTGCTGGGCTCCAGTGATCCTTCCACCTCAGCCTTCCAAGTAGCTGGAACTACAGGCGTGCACTACCATGCCTGGCTAATTTTTGATTTATTGTAGAGATGAGATCTCGCCAAGTTGCCCAGGTGGGTCTTGAACCCATGGTCTCAGGCAATCCACTCACCTCAGCCTCCCAAAGGTGCGGGATTACAGGCTGAGCCACCGAGCCTGGCTATTTTCTTATCAACTCCTACAAGTGCCAACTTGATGGCAAGGTACAAATGTCTCAGTATTATTGCAAGAAAAAGAAAAACTATGAGAACAATAAAAACATTTACTTGACCGTAGATGTCTTCCTAGTTGTGTATATATGTAATATTAGCAAGTCATCTAATGTTTTGTTCACTTCTTGCATCTATCTTTCATCGTATTCTCTTTATAAGTTTAACATTTTACCTCTATTTTTTAGGAAAAAGAATTCTAATAACTCATGTCCTGAAAAATAAAATTATACATGCCTACAGTGTAAAATTATAATTTGTCCATATGCACAACTTCCACAAGTTCTTTAGTTCCTCTACTTAGATATGCATTATGTTAAGAAAAAATCTTATCTTTAGGCTTTTAGTAGATGTTTACATTTCTGATTTTAACTTTTTGTAATCAAGGCATAAGATGGACAAAGAAAAGTCAAACTATAAATGTTTATATGTAAGCATGTTTGCTTAAAAGCTATCATGATTTAAAATATGAAAATCAAGAAAATATATTTATGAAATACTTAAAATTTAATTAATACAAGTTGCACAACTGCTTACCCAATTCTTCTTCCTTCCAGAGAGAGAGAGAGAGAGAGAGAGAGAGAGAGAGAGAGAGATTTAAATTTTTCTACAAGGCAATTTATTTGGGGAAAAAAGTTGCTTTGTAATCTTAATTATTAAACATTGTAGTGAAGTTCCCTAGTTCCAGCAGCCTGGTCCACATTTCTGTCTAATAAGCTTGAGATCATCTTATACTGGCTATCTGTAGGAGTCTGAAGGCAACCCGTCTTAAAATGACATTGCAGGGTCCAGATTGAAGGCAGCTGGCGATTCCACAGGCTAATGGATTATTGGTCTCAATTTAGGAGTCATATTTAGAAGGGAAAGATTTGGTCTGTGGAAAATTTTAAAGTGGCTCGTAAGACTGTGCCAGAGACCAAAAGCAGCACAAAGCTCTGTACACTGAATACTACTTTCACCAGTGCACAGCTGAGCTCAGGCAAAAAGTGTTAAGAGTAATCTCAGAGGAAATCTAGAAAATGTGGGACAATCCAATCAACTCCATCAGTAGTAAATCAGAAAAACCCTGCCTGACTCAATGCTTTTTCTTGTTATGTGGGCTGACATGTTACCTTTCTGCATCTGGAAAATGTTATTTGAAATTAAATTTATTTATAAATTAAATTACATTTATTTTTAATTTAATTCAATTAGATTTACTAAGGCATTGATGCTGTATGTTTAGGTTTATATTTGTTTGAGAAAATTTACCAAAATATAAACAAGTTTTGTCTCTTGGTGTTAATATATCAATGACTCTAATTTGTATTTCTTTTAAAGAAATAATCAATATGTTATGACTCTTCTAAAGTAATTGTATTCCACTTAATCAAATGCATTTATATGAAATGTGGAACAATGTTTTTAAAATGTAAAATATTATTAGCTTGAAAATGAGGCTGCAGGGTTTTCTTCTGGCAGGGACATGTTCTCATGTATACCTGCTTGTTATTGTGATTCAGTCTGATGGAAAAAGACACCCTTCATGACTGTGATCCGTTCATGTCAATTTATATCCACCCTAGCTCAGACTCATAACTCACAAAGACAAAAGTTTTTTTCCCTTAAAAGCAATGAAAGCAAGAATCACAGTTAAATACTTCCCTGATATAGTAGGGCTTATTTGTGGTAGAAATGCATGAATAAGATAATCATTTACTTATGAATTTAATCAGAGATTTAGTCATCAATCTCCCCAGGATGAATTCAGATGGACTTGATTCAGAAAGAATGAATTACAGGGCATCTACATTTCTGATGCACGTTCATGATACTCAGATGCTTTTACACTATTACTACTGCCATTATACACTAATTTTACATGGTTTTATTTTTAAAGATATAGCGTTAAATTGTCAAATTTGTAATTGGGGCTATTTTTCCAATTTGAAATGAATGCCTGAAACATTTTTTAGTGACCACGGAATATGGCTTGTCACCAAAGAATCAGATTTAATAAGACCTAGAAACCTTAAAGTAGGTGACAATTGAATAACTATTTTTAACATAAAATAATTTCTTCCTCACCCAACTTGCAGGGCATCAGGTTTTCTAAGTGACCTTGAGAGAATTATCTTTCAGTACTTTAGACAAACTTTAACAATGATGTTCCTATCGTTTAACACTTAAAATAATGACATTTTGCTTCTAATGAATTGATGTGTCTTTCTGGTGGTTATGTCTAATAAAGACAAGAAGCTCCATTCTTTTGACTGACGAAGAAGATTAACCTCTAGGAAAAAATAAGGTGCAATTTTAAAAGGTTAAAAAGGCAATTATTCTTACTTAGAATCTACTTTCTCTTTGAAGAAAAAGTCAATATTGAAATTAATTTGTTTGCTAAAAATTATATTTTTCTACCTTTTCTTCTCCCACTTGAAATGCCTGAAAATGTCTCAAATATACTGACCTCCTATGACTTCCACTGTGTATTGCCTCTTCAGCAGCTGATCTCTTTATTCTTCCTGCAACAAGGACCCAATTTTCCCCAGTGCCTATGCCCAGCTCCAGGAAATGAATGAAGTCAAATTGAAGCCACTCAGGATAACCTTGTCCCCCTTTGTGACTGGCCTAGGCATGATCACATAACACATGTATGAACAATGAGACAGGAGGGGAAGTCTTAAGACACTAGAAAATATTTTTCTTCTTAACACATAAGGAATAGTCAAACAATGTAAAGACCTTTTGCCATCCTAACATAGTTTTATGCTTTGTGTGTTGTATTGGAGGATATGATGCCTGAATCTGAGGAATTCATCTTGAGACCATCAAAGGCTAAGTCTTGCAAAATCAGCAACATGCTAAGGAAGGCAGAAGAAAGGAGGAAAGAAGACTTCTAGGAATTTGCAAGTGAAACATGCGGGTGTCCACCATGGTAGGCAAAATAAAAGTCTGTCAAAGATGCCCGTGTCCTAACACCTACAATTCCCGGTTCCTCTAATATAATTTAATCTCTGTGGGACTGAATGATTCAAGGAAGAAAGTTGAAAATTGCTTATAATACTAAGGGATCTATCACAGAAACAAAGAAATGACTACTACATGTTCTCACTCAAAAGCAAACCATGAACAATTATCATCATACTAAAAGAAAGGGATTGGCAGCAGTGGGAAATTGCCAGAGGAGTTGGGGGATAAGATTGGCAGTAGTGGGAAACTCCCAGAGGAGGAGGGCACACATCATCAACAAGGGTACCTGCATAATGAACATTTGTATAGTTAACACTGAATTGTACTCCACATCTTTAAAATAAATAATTTTTTTAATTGCAAAAAAAAAAGAATTTAGAAAACAAAGTAAGTATATTAAATCACAGAGGGGTCACTTTCTAGAAGAATCTGAATAATTAATTTGCATGGAAAAGATATTATACAAAACTTTAAATCAAATTCATATTTTCCTGTGTGCATAAAAAGTCAGAACAAAATTCCAAATTTGCTTTCTGAATCTGGCAGTGCCATAAGTAATATTTTATGGTGTATATTTTTAAAAAAAGTTTCATACTTATAAAATGTAATGTAAAATTATTTTCTGTAATCTGTTTAATGAATTCTAATAATGAGAATGTAAATGTCATCTAAATTCATCCTAAATGCATTTCTTATATATTATGTAACTGAATCTTTACAGAAATCAATTATAGGTATTATATTTCCCAGTCAATTTCTATGCCTCATAGCTTATTATTTTGAAAAGGTCAACAAACTTTTTTTCTGCAAAGAGCCAAATAGCAAATATTTTATAGTCTCTATTGCAGACTAGAAAGCATGCTGCTCTTGTAGCAATAAAGAAGTGTAAAAAATATGTAAATAAATAGATGTGGCTGTGTTCCAATAATAACTTATTTGTAAAACTAAGCAGCACTCCCAGGCCCTAGATTATCAACCCCCTGATCAAGAACATTGATTCCACACTGATTTTTGTATGTTTACTTTGTTTCGTGTCACCTTGCTAAACTCACTTATTACTCTTAGTATTGTTTTTTGTTTTTGTACATTTCTCAGAATTTCCTACATAGGCTATTAAATATATAATGCTAAGTGAAGTAAACCATATTCCAGAGGTCAAATACTGCATGATTCCATTTATATGGACTTATGGAAACTACAGAAACAGGATATAGATCACTGGTGGTGAGGAGCTGGGGTTGAGTGCTGGGATAGGTTACAAAGGAGCATAGGGGAAGTTTTAGATTGATTAAGCTACTTCCCTGTCTTTGTAGTGGTTGATAAACAACTGTCTATTTTGTCAAATTTTGCAGAACCATACCTCAAAAAGGGAAAATTTCACCAGATATAAATAATATTCTAATATAAAAATCAATTAAAAAATTCAAATTCCTAAACTCTTCCTGTTCTGTTCTTGGATAAAATCTCAGGCAGGATTCAAAATTTTACTAATTACTTTCAGTTACATGAAAAATTTTATTCTAGTAATTAGAGTCTCTTGCAGTGTGATATCAAAATTCTGCCTTTTAGCTGGGCTCGGTGGCTTAGCCTGTAATCCCCTGCCTTGGGAAGCTGAGGTGAGTGAATTGCCTGAGACCGTGGGTTCGAGACCCGCCTGGGCAACTTGGCGAGACCTCATCTCTACAATAAATCAAAATGAGCCGGGTGTGGTAGTGCGTGCCTGTAGTTCCAGCTACTTGGAAGGCTGAGGTGGAAAGATCACCGGAGCCCAGCAGGTTGAGGTTGTGGTGACCGGGAGTGGCCACTGCATTCCAGTCTGGGTGACAGAGTGAGACTCCAACTCAAAAAAAAAAATTCTGCCTTTTTATCCAGGTTAATTTTTTTTCTTTCTTTTCCATTTTGGGTCCAAATTAGATTAGAAAATGGCTCCTAAAATAGGAGGTATGATAAGTTTTTATCTTTCTCACACCTTCTCTGTAGCCTTTTCCTATAAAACCAAGGGATGGGAGAGTGGAAATAGGTAAATAGGCAGAAGAATGTCTTACCTTACCCGTACCTGGTGTCAGTAGCATCTAGCTACAGTGAACTGACCTTTTCTTTCCTTGGCTGTTTTTGTGAGTTTCTGGAGAGTCCCTGCTAGGGACCTTTGCTTGCAATGTCCATGATGTAGAAAGCACTTCTCTGACCATTTCTGACCTTCTGAAACCCTTGTCTTCTGGCAGCTCATGCCCTTCAGGTGGTCTTCTCCCTTCTCTGCCTCCAAAGAAACTCACAATTTCATCACACTTTTGGTAAAAGTGCAGATTGTCCCCAGATGCATCCTTCTTTAGTCCAGGTAGCATTTCCAAACTCAACTTTTTACCTTTAGATGTTGCTGGTCAGACCTAGGGAATATTGCAGCTGTCCCTTGGTATTCACATGGAAACTTGTTCCAGAGTCCCCCTTGGATACCAAAATCCAAAGATGTTCAAGTACTTTATACAAAATAATGCAGTGTTTGCACATAACTTACACACATTCCTCCATATACTTTAAATCATCTCTAGATTATCTATAGTATCAAATACAATATTAACGCTTTGCTAATAGTTGTTATACTGTGTTTTTAAAATTTTTATTATTTCTATTGCTCCTTTACAAAATATTTTCAATCCAAAGTTAGTTGAATTCTTTGATGTGAAACCTAGGAACACAAGGGGTGACTGTAACTTGTGCTTTGTAGATGTTACAAGACTCATGTCAAGCTGATTGAATGGCCCTCTTGAACTTTCCTACATCTGATCTAAGAGTAGGGTAGAACACTCTACAACACACCCAAATATTTCTCCAGAACAGTCTTTTGCATCTTTGATATTAACCAGAGGTGACCGATGTCTTCTTGCTAGGACACTGTCTCACAAACTCTTGCCACATTATGTCGAAGTGATTTAAAACTCACTATTGAGGTGGGCTATTCTTTACATCTATTGTATCATTCACATCAGAAACTGACACAGACTTCATTTAATATTTGTTATTCTCTACCGGGCTCGGTGGCTCAGCCTGTAATCCCAGCACTTTGGGAGGCCGAGGTGAGTGGGTTGCCTCAGGTTGCAGGTTCGAGACCCACCTGGGCAATTTGGTGAGACCTTATCTCTACAATAAATCAAAAAATTAGCCTGGCATGGTAGTGTATGACTGTATTTACAGTTACTTGGAAGGCTGAGGTGGAGGGATCACTGGAGCCCAGCAGTTTGAGGTTGCAGTGGCCAGGAGTGGCCATTGCACTCCAGTCTGTGTGACAGAGTGAGACTCCAACTCAAAAAACATTTTTTTGTTATTCTCAAAATCTCTATTAATTTTGACTAAAGCCCTTGCTGTGTACGTTGTTAGTGTAACACATTGTCTTTCTAGTTTAAGTAACTGACATGACATAATCTGGACTTTTTGAGAATTGTCTATCAACAAGTGTTTAGAGGAATCCACTGTGGGTCATCATCAAAGATGGCCCCCAACAATTCCTCCCACCCATATTTAATCGTGCTGTTCCTCTGTCAAGATGCAGGTCTCATTCTCCTCCCCATAAAACTTATATTGTTAGTTATCAAGTTTAAATTTGTAATGATTTAAAATTATAAATTCAGTTTCTCAGTTGCACTAGCATCATTTCAAATTCTCAATAGCCACATGTGTCTAATGCCCACCAAACTAAACAATGATTGCATGAAGACTCATTTATGTCTCTAGCTGCAATGTCATTAAAGTGCTTGCAAGACAGCCATGACTCTCATTCCCGCCTGGCAAGCTTTGTGCCACATCCCTCATTCAATCCTGCCTCAGACATGCTGGTCTGCCTCATTGCCCGTCTGTCACAGTGCTGGTCATTCCTAAGGAAGAGTGAGATCTGTCTGTTCTTCAGCCAATGAGAATCATTATCCATGACAAGATTTCTATCACATTGAGTGGCTTTGCCAGTTTTTTTGGCTTCTACAAGTAACATCCTGTTATTGTATGACTGTTTTACTCACTGCAAACAGTTCTCTAGTATCTGCAGTGTGTTCTAAGTACACAAAATATTAAGACATCTTCCATCAAACATCGAATTATGGGTGGATCATAAGAAATTTATCAGAGTTCTAGGTGAATGTATCCTTTGTATCTCTGCTGTAATGACCACACAGCATTTGAGAAGGCTTGTCGGTGAAGGTTTTACATAAGGCAATTCCTCATCTCCAAACTCACTTCACAGAACACCAATTTCTCAGAAACCTCCTGTAGCCTTGAGTTTATGCTGACTGTCTCTGTTTTAGGGGCCTTCTCCACAACCCTTACCTGTGTGTTAAAATCCTCAGCTCCCTGTAACTACCAAGGCAGAGTGGTTGCAGAGCAGTGATATTTGTGAGAGCTATGGGTGAGGCTATTCTGTTGGCAAAGACAAACATTTTGTCATGGGGTTGGGCACAGCTTTCTTATGGACTCCAGATGCCCACCAAGATATGACTTCCTGAGAAAATGGCCACTTCCAGCTGCGTGTGCAAGTCTCAATCTAGCATATTCTTTCCCCTGGAAGTATTGTTCTGAACAATGTTTTCCTTGGGGATAGCTAAGTTCTGTGCTAGCTTTGAACATTGCCAAACATTTTTGAGCTGTTCATGCATGACTTGCTCAGCTGTTCCACAGGTAACTGTGGCACTGGATGCCTGAGGAACTCATTCCCTGCCATGTGGTCACTCAAGGTCACTCAGTGGGATGAGAAGCCAGAAGCCTGCCAATTACAGAAAGTAGCTCTAGCCAAACAAAGTCTATGTTTGTTCTTTGTCCTTCAGTATCTCTCAGTCTTAAAATCTATCTGCCTTAAATATATGTGATATGTAGGCAATTATGTTCCTTTTCTGCATTATCTCATGATTTAAAACTGTCTTATTTGTTGAACAACCAAGTTTAAATGAAAGCAATAGAAGTGGGAGAAGATCAGCAATGCTGTTTGACTTGTTTTTCCATCTTCTTCAAAGTAGACCCCTCATAAAGTTAATGACCAATAACCTGACTGGCTTAGACTTCCATCTTCAGAAAATGTCCACATTATTTTCATTTCAGAGAAGCACCATGAACTTTTCATTTTCAGAGAAGTGTCTGTAATTTGTTGTAACCTGTTCTGAAGTTTTTATGGAAGCTTCTCCTACTTGATTCCATATAGGACAACTGCATAAAGCATAACCACAGCCAGCCTGTCTCTCCCCAAGGGTGTAGTCCCATGCCTGTATCATGACTCCCCTTGGAAAACAAAGCCAAGAAAAGATATAATATTTTTCCTAAGTTTAAATGAATGATATGTTTTAGCATCCTTTCACTTTCATAAAACTAGAGAGTCACTTCCTTGTCTGGAGCAATAGAAACAAAGGCAATTTTGAGATTTTGGAGTATGAGATTTTGACTTTCTTTTAACATTTATCCCTTCCCAAATTGCATCCTCATGCTCCTGTGAAAGTTCTTAGATTGATCCCTGAGAGGAAGGCATGGCAGTTCCTTCCTTTCACTGTCTCAGAGCAAATTGAAGGCACTGTTGTGAGTGGGTGAGGGGGCAACAGCAAGCATGAAGTTTTCTCTCCAACAGGTGGACTATCTTTGCATGTGGCTACAGGGACTGCCATGCATACAGTTGCCCTTTCTGGGATATAAAGCTACTCAGGAGTATCAGTGCCCCATGTGCAGTAGACTCAGATTGATATGACACAAGGTTGTTAAAGTTATGATTAAGAAAAGTCACAAAGTAGAGAAACTTGGAAAGCTGAATATTTGAAAGTAGGACATGTTGGTTACTTTGCCTTCACCCTTTTATTTTTTGAGGAAGTTAAGTCTTTGAAACAAAGCAGAGGAAGGAAAAAATGCCTGTAAGGATGATGCAAAAATAAGAGAAAAGTTCAAAATAAAGTGATAGGGAATGGATCAATTTCTGCAGCACAGCAGCCAAGATTATCAATGAGAGAAGGCAAAAAGGATAGATAGAATGACCTCATCTTTGATATCTATTAGATGGACAGTGTCCAGGGAATGCTTAACTGTTAGTAAGGAAGACTGAAAAGCAGAGATATACATCATTAAACTAAGTATAATGGTCTCTGTGATTTAGCATTAGGAAAATGATTTCAGTGACACTCTTAAGAAAGAAAGAATCAATAGTTGAAGAAACAGCACTTTGGAAAACTATGTGGCACTATTAACTAACAGCAAAGAAATGCCTGCAGTTGCCACCCATCAGTTCTACTCTTAGATACCCTCCAAGGAAAATGAGTGCATATGCTCATCAAAACA
>NW_007248250.1:0-844 GCF_000164805.1 Carlito syrichta
GGAAGGCTGAGGCAAAAGGATCACCGGAGCCCAGCAGGTCGAGGCTGTGGTGGCTGGGAGTGTGCCACAGCACTCTAGTCTGGGAGATAGAGTGAGACTCCAACTCAAAAAAGAGAATCAATTAATTAATTTTTAAAAATTACTACAAAATTTAGGAGCTTAAAACAACAACAAATAATGAAAAGATAACAAATATCTCAGTTTTTGTGAGTCAAGAATTCGGGGTATTAGCTGGGCGTTTCTGGCTTAGAGTATCTCATGAAGTCGCAGTCATTGGAAGGTTTTTTTCTGAACGCTGTTCTGGAGGATCGCCTTCTAAGCTAATTTCCATGGCTGTTGGCAACAGATCTCAGCTCCTTGCTGGCTGTTGGCTGAAAGCCTCATTTACAGGCTGTACAAGCCTCTCCTTAGGGCTTCTTGAGTATATTCACAGCAAGATGACTGGCTTCCCCCTGACCAAAGGATCCAAGACAGAGCAGAGAGGAACCACAATGACTTCATATGACTGAATCTTGTAAGTGACATCACTTCTGCCACTTTTAATTATACTTCTTGGAAGGGAGTCCCTAAAGACTTTGAGAGCGGATCCCAGATGCAAGGGGATTGAAAGCAAGAAGCCTCCGAGGAGGTAAGTCATCAGTGGGAATGTCCAGGGACATTTAGGAATTAGGGTGAGGGAGGCTGGTTTCAGGAAGATTTGGGTTTATATTCACATTCACTATGGGGAGCCAGCCCCCCAAAAGAGATCTAGAGGGTCCCTGGAAGGTGGGGCAGCGTCGGCGAATATTCTGGAGAAATAAAGAGAAAGAGAGAGACTGGACTCTGTCTAGTGCAGAAGCCGATT